>NC_134833.1:69217848-69446309 GCF_004210375.1 Tachypleus tridentatus | reverse complement strand
TTGAAGCGGATAGCGCAGGGTTTATTATCGAAGACTGATGTTAAAAAAAAAAATGAGACGGAGTTATAGTAATGATTCACTATTCACAATATAATCTAAGTTATGAGGCTTAACAATTTATACGAAAAAAAAATTTTGACTGAGGCGGAAAGTGTCGCCCACGTGATTTGGATCAAATCTGAAGATTGCAGTTTTTGAGCTGAATATCGTCGAGATATATGGCGCCCATCTATTTTTCTGGGTGACAGTCTGTGAAATAAGTGACGGTGAAAAAAAGACGTTTGTGGTAAATATCTGTCGCCATCAGAATTTACGCTCGTAGAAGGAAAAGTGTCTAATTCTATCCACTCCATTGGTTATCTCTAGAGACCACCTTTACGACAGTCCTAGAAGTGGAGAGCTTAGCCACTTGGGCGGCTTGTTACAACCCTGCTGCTGCCGGTTTGGCATTTGAAAACTTTCGTTCTCATGGGATTTCTAACACTTTCTAAGCGGGACCGGAAGTTCTTTTTTAAAATGTACGCATCAGTGGTGATTTTTTATCATACTGCTTGGTCATTTTCAACATGGATGGAAACTTCAAAAATTATGAAAGATTGTGTCCTATGACTAAACAAAATCTACAGTTAGGGTAAAAATAATAACAGAAAAACATTGGAAAGATTATGCTAGCAGACATACTTACTACACACTGACTGGACATACTTACACTGAATGGGACGGACATACATACCCTTTATTTGGGACATACTTACTACACACTGACTGGGACATACTTACTACACTGACTGGGACATACTTACTACACACTGAATGGGACATGCTTACTACACACGACTGGGACATGCCTACACACACTGAATAAGACATGCTTACTACACACTGGATGGACATGCTTACTACTGCACTGACTAAAACATGCTTACTACCACATGGATGGGACATACTCACTACACTGGACTGGGACATACTCACTACACACTGGATGGGACATGCTTACTACCGCACTGACTGGGACATGCTTACTACACACTGGATGGACATGCTTACTGCACTGGATAGGACATGCTTACTACACACTGACTAAAACATACTTACTACCACACTGATTGGGACATACTCACTACACACTGGATAGGACATACTCACTACACTGAATGGGACATGCCTACACTGGATAGGACAGACTTACTACACACTGAATAGGACATACTTACTACACACTGAATGGGACATACTCACTACACTGAATGGGACATGCTTACTACACTGGTTAAGACATACTTACTACACACTGAATGGGACATACTTACTACACTGAATGGGACATACTTACTACACTGACTAGGACATACTCACTACACACTGAATGGGACATACTTACTACACTGAATGGGACATACTTACACACACTGACTGGGACATACTCTACACACTGAATGGGACATACATACTACACACTGAATGGGACATACTTACTACACACTGACTGGGACATACCACTCACTACACACTGAATGGGACATACTTACTACACACTGAATGGGACATACTTACTACACACTGGGACTAGGACATCACCACACTGGGAATGGGACAATACATACACACTGGATGGGACATACTTACTACACACCACTGAATGGGACATACTTACTACACACTGACAAGGACATACCTTACTTACACTGACTTATGACATACTCTACTACACACTGAATGGGACATACTTACTGCACCTGGATAAGACATACTTACACTACACTGAATAGGACATACTTACACACACTGACTACATAACACATGCCTTACTACACACTGAATTGGGACATACTCACTACTGCACTGGATGGGACATACTCACTTACACACACTGAATGGGACATGCCCACTACACACTGAGCTGGGACATACCCACTACACACTGAATTGGACATACTTACTACACTGGATGGGACATACTTGCACACACTGACTACACAGAACGTACTTACTACACACGAATTAGGGACATACTCACTACACACTGAATGGGACATACTCACTCACACACTGAATGGGACATACCTACTACACACTGAATAGGACATACTTACTACACACTGAATAGGACATACTTACTATACACACTGAATAGGACATGCCTTACTACACACCGACTGGGACATACTACACTGACTCTGGACATACTACTGACTGGGACATACTTACTACACTGATTGGGACATACTTACTACACACTGACATTCTTGTGTTTCACTCGTGTGACCTCCTGCAAAATTTTGATTTTTACACACGTCTTTTGTAAAAGGCCGATTATTTTACTGAGATGATTTTCTGTGAAAGATCGATTTTTATCATTTTACTCGTATCACTTTCTATAAAATTTGATTTTTTTAGCGTATGAAACAACTGATTATGATTTATTAACGTTTTAAAACGTCAATAGCGTTGATATCTTCTACAAATCGAACCTATAAACACAGATGGTTATTAATACGTTTTGTTAACTGATAAGCGGTTCCCACTTAAACTATGATAGTTTTTACAAGTTTCTGATACTCTAGAATATCAAATTTTCTTCACAACTGCTTTGAGAGGCGGTTTGTTTTAACGGAATCTATTTCAACTGGCGATCATTTGTTTACTCTATGTAATTAACATACTTTAATATTTACATTATGTAATTAACGTAATGTAAATAAATATTATGTAATTAGCATGACGGCCCTGCATGGCCAAGTAGGGAGGGCGCTTGAATCCCGAACTCCACACCAAACCTTCTCGCTCTTTTACCCGTGAGGGGCATTATAATGTGATGGTCATTCTCACTATTCGTTGATAAAAGAGTGGCCCAAGAGTTGACCGTGGGAGGTAATGACTAGCTGCTTTCTCTTTAGTCTTTCACTGTTAAATTAGGGACGACTGACACATATAGCCCTCGTAAAGCTTTATGCGAAATTCAAACCAAGTAACGTAAAGTAATGTTTACGTAACTAACATTATTTAATGAACGTAATGTTCACAATAGGTAGTTAACGTAATGCTGTTTGCATTTATTTTTTAGAAGTGTGTTTTTAGTACTTCTCACACTTTGAAACCACTAAAATAAAAATAAATTGACCGTTACAGTAAAGAAATCTGAGATTTGGTTTTAAAGCCATGTATATGTAATTATGCACTCCAGAATATTTTCTATTTATGTTAAGAAGATATTCGACCTTTCGTTGAATTCTGCATTCGTCGCAATTTATATGCTCGCGAAAATGATGAATTGCCCCCTTAAATAAAACTGTTGTCGTTAGACCAGCTCAACCAATCGTAAACCTATTACCAGATAACTGCAGACGCATTTGTATTAGGTTTTGTTTGTTTGCTGTCAAGCGCAAAGCCACATATCAGCTGTATGTGTTTTGTCCACCACGGTTATCGAAACCCGATTTGTAGCTTTATAAGAATACACAGTTATCGCAGAGCCAATTGGGGAAAGGAAAGGGGACGCTTTAGGCTTAGATTTCCTTGCGCGAGGAGAGATGGTAGTTTATCTCTTACCGGTTTCACGACGATGTCTATAGCGATTTTTATCTCTCCCAGAGAATCCCCGCTAATTAGTTTATCATTGTTACACTTGATAGTATAACTTCTGGCTAAGATTGAGATTGATTCGCGGACATACGGTTTCACTGAATAAATATACGATTTCTAGGTTTCACTAAGGATAGAGAACTTTGATGTAACTGATTCAAGTAATTAACATATAACCAATCAGATTGGTGGGCAGAGCACAGATAACCCATCGTTTAGCTCTGTGCTTGATTCGACCAATCAATCAATTAACGAAGAAAAACCAATCAAAACTGCAACTGCGTAAATATTTCACGTTTTGAAAAGTTTTCATTCTCGCAAAGCAAATCTTCTTGGAAGCAAGTAATCATATATGACGTAAGAACCGGAAATTGTATTTCTTTTCCTTTATCCTCTGATGGTAATCTCATTAGTCTATATATTATTTAATTATTTGAGTGTGTGTGTATTAGTTTCCTTTTAATTTTATACCCTATTTGTATTATATCTAAACAAATTGGTTGATAGAAAATCTGATACAACTTGAATCCACTGTTCATTTTGCCGTAAGTAATACGTAGCTGAAATCTATCTCATTAATACAGAGATACTACCTACGTTGTTGATTCTTAAAACTAATTTATGGGCCCTAAGATATAAAATCACAACGTGGTTAATGACAGGAAGATTGCAAAACCAAATGTACTTATTAATCCTTGGAACCAGTGATAGTTAACCAGAACACCATAACTGTTACACCGAAAAATGAAACAACAATGGCGTTAAAACATTTTTTGGTTATTTCTTTTACAAAACAATGAAAACATATAACTAAATGTTCGTGTAATAGTAGATCGATCAAAACATTTGAAAGACACTCTAGTGTGTAGAACTTTTTCGTCGTGATCAGCGAGTTGGACTATCAATCTTAAGGTCTGGAGTTCGAATCCACTTCTGCAATCTCGTGCTTCACATTTTTTTACTTTCATAGGTGCGTTAAATGAGTGACACTGAAATTCCACCATTCATTTAGAGTTGGCGGCGGGTGCTGTTGAATGGCTATCTTACCTTTAGACTATTACTTCAGAATTAGGGACAGATAGCATTAGTGTAGTTTTGGATAAATATGAGAAAGAATACAATTTCTCGTTATGGAAAAGTGTGTCCTTTATTTGTCTAAGCAGAGTAACACTTTAGTACTAAAATTTAAAATAATGTGTTACTCAAGATTTAGAGAAGAACTTAAGGTTTTGGTTTTGTTTTGAATTTTGCGCAAAGCTACACGAGAGCTATCTGCGCTAGTCGTCCCTAATTTAGCAGTGTAAGACTGGAGGAACACAACTAATCATCACCATCCAAAGAGTAGTCATTGGCTACTCTTTCACCAACAAATAGTGGGATTGACTAGCACATTATAACGCCTCTACAGCTGAAAGAGTGAGCATGTTTAATTGAACTAGGACTCGAACACGAGACTCTCAGATTGCAAGTCAAGCGCCCCAACCACCTGGTCATACTGAGCCATATCCTAAGGAAAACAAGAAAAGACCAACTATTTTACATTTTTGTCTAATCGATGGCTGCCATATTTTTATTTATTGCATTCAAAAACTAAAACGGTTTTAACTGTACCCTACTGAAATCCTGGTGTATGTTTAAGGAATTATTAAAACTAATGTAAAAATGTTTTCTTCTCAGTACTCGTATTTATTTCGTTCTGTTATACACCAAATGATGTAATGGTAAATAAATTTGAAACTTATTGTATAAATCAACTTGATATTTCAAGTGGAAAGCAACAGTGAATATTATAATACTTTTATAGATAATTGCACGTGGACTTAATAACGCATTCTGTTGAGCTTTAATGAATTAAATTCAACAATATTGTATATAGCATCAAGGAAGGTATAATAAACCAGTGGATTACACACTTTTACTAAAATGTTGAATGTTATCATAGTAGCCAGCAGATGGCAGCATATTTTCAATTCCTCAAACGTTAGTGTTATAATAAAGTGATCATATTAAACTGCTGCAATGTGTAGTAAAATAGTATAACTGACACGAAGGACATCAGTCGAAATGATAATCAAATAAAAAGTCGCGCGACGTCTATTCACTAACAAATTTCACAGAAGTCTAGTTATAAGTCAAACGAAGCAACAGCAGCAAACAGCGAAGAAAACCTTTATTTCGCCACCAGGGGACGTAAGAGTGTTTGCTAATTGTTAGTGAAATGTCATGTCAACTTTTAAACAAGTATGCAAATAAACTGCATTTTTAACACGATGTTTTAAAAATATAAAATTTTGGTTGAATAATTCGTAATTAACTTGTGATTTGGTACTTTGAGATTACTAAGTTACTTAAATATTTCTTTGTTGAAAACAATTTCCTTTTAAAATATACAAAACCATTGATAATTCGTGTCATTCGTTAATGGTAGTGGGTACACAGCAAGTCATTCAGTGTTATTTATGTGTTCACACTGTAACAGGTAAGAGTTTCAGTGTCACAATGTTTGTTGTCTAATTGTTTACACTGTAATAGACAGAAGTATCAATGTCCTAGTTTTATCTGAGTTTACTCTAATGGATATGAATTTCAGTGTTCCAATATTGTCCACATGTTAACACTGTAACAGATAGGATTTTCAGTGTCACAGTGTTGTCGGTGTGTTTACACTGTACCAAATAGGATTTTCAGTGTCACAATTTTGTCTTTGTATTAAGACTATAACAGATTGGAGTTTCAGTGTCACAGTGTTGTCTGTGTGCTTACATTCTGTGACAGGGAGGTGTACCAGTGTTGTCAGTGTGTTTACACTGTAGTAGATGGGTGTTTCAGTGTCGTCTGTGTGTTTACACCCTGTAACATCAAGAGTAATGGTGTACAACTACTACGTCAATTGTCCTTTAGGTCAATTTGGAAATGGATATTATCGAGGTCAAAAGTCAAGGTTAAAGATACTGTAACTGTTACTACCAATAATCAGACAGAGGAAAAGAGCACGTCAGTCATGACGTGACTGTTTTATAAATGACCCACATGAACGAACATTTGTGTTTACAAAACATTATCAGATATAGTAAATCAGGAAGTAAGTTGTGTAGTGTAACACAAGGATGTAAGTTACTCTCCTGTTACATTAACTGTACGTAACGCATAATTTTTTTTTTTTTAAGACGAAACGGTTTTGTGTTGTTTATTCAAGAACAAAGGAAGAAAAACAATTTCATTTGCATGTGGGAGAATATAATAGTAATAAGATTATTACAGATTAATCACGAGTTTGTATGTCGTATATGAACACCTCTATACTCACGCACAGAAGGGTTACATATAAACTGTGTTGTTTTTTTTTGTAATGTAGCCTTGCATTAAATTTATCTGGTGTCCAATGCTACGTGCTCGTTGCCATGGTATCGACCATTAACATTCTAATTCAATCTGAACTGTGGTAACCTAAACTTGTAAGCCATACTTATTTTGTGATATTCAGTGAGCTTCGTCACATAATAACCATTACAGTACGTTAGGGGCGAATCACAATAAAGGTAAACATTTCAACTTAGCAACATCGCTTTGGCGATAAAAGCTTACAATGAACTTTAAAATAATACAAAATGTTCAACCATGATAACGTTCAGTTCCGAATTAGATGTCATTTAAATAACAGTACACGAACTATAATTGTCTTACTTTTAACTTTTCGCTACAAACAATTTACAAAATAAATGAACTTCGTGGGTATAGTGATGTAATCAGCTCATACCTAGAAATGTGTATTTTACGGCGATGTAACGTTTTCCATCCGGGTGATTCCTTTTATTTTTAAACCGTTCTCGTCTTATGTTTTGTTTTTGAATTTCGCGCAAAGTTACTCGAGGGCTATCTACGCTAGTCGTCCTCAATTTGGCAGTGTAAGACTAGAGGAAAGGCAGCTAGTCATTACCACCCGCCGCCAACTCTTGGGCTACTTTTTTTGCGAACGAATAGTGGAATTGACCGTCACATTATAACGCCCCCACGGCTGAAAAGGCGAGCATGTTTGGTACAACGGGGATGCGAACCGGCGACCCTTAGATTACGAGTCGCACGCCTTAACCTACCTGGTCATGCCGAGCCCCCGTCTTATGATTCCAAGTACATAACATCTGTTACTTGTGGTTCGTGTATTGTCCTTCTACCGATAAAGTTATTGTAAAATAAAATCGAACATCTGGCGTTGAAGACCACGAAGGATGGAAAATTCATGCGTCAGAACAGGCTTCAAATGTTTATTTCGCGTCGCGAACGTGAAAAAACAAACGAACTTAATCCCGCTACTATGCACGTATTTCTCCTCATATCTGGACTTAATCAATTGCTCCTTTCACTAGAAAAAATATAATAATTTTAATTATTATTTTGCACGTGTTTCAGAATATAATGGCTCATCTTGGTTGCTGGATAAACAGTAAAACTGGTTGCTTTAATATTTCGTTTGATTTCGTTACATGTTCGAGTAATCACGAATTAATTGTCATTGTTTATTACATCATGACACTGTGGATATAGCTACAATGTTTCAAAGGTTTCCAGCTGTGTACGTTTTTTTATTTTAGTTTATTATTTTCGAAAGCAAATTGCTTCCACTGAATACAACCTATTATTATTAGTGCTATTAGCAGAGATTTTCAAACCATCTGCGGTCAAATTAGTATCTTTATTGAAACAGTAGTTCCTTCAAGACAGGATTTTTAGGATATTACAGAATAATTATTATCGCAGACGCCAAATTTTATATGTTCACTTGTCTTAGACCTAACTTTAGTTAAGCATTTATTAAATACGGGTCCCCCAGTGGCATAGCGGCATGTCTGCTAACTTACAACTCTCGAAACCAGGTTTCGATGCCCGTGGTGGGTAGCACACAGACAGTCTATTGTGTGGTACGTTTTTTTCCTGTTAGTTTAGTTAGGTCTCAACCTCACCGTATTAAATGCTATCAGTAAATAAACTTATGACGTTACTCTAGGATCTAACCCTTAAAACGTTTTGATAAAATTTAATATTTCGTTTAAAAATATATTTACACTCACTTACACGCATTCAGATAGTAGGGTGCGCATCTTCAGAAGTGATAAAAAATGAGTATTACTGTAGTAGATTAATACTTTGCTTTTACCTCGGACCAACCAGGTGCAGTTGATGGATCAGTAGTTTCTTTTCTGTTCTACCGGCGATTTGTTACAGAAATGTTTTCACAAGCGTTAAAGCATTCGAGTTAGGCTTATCAACACTACACTTCTCACTGGAAATGGGGCTGAATTTATACCTATTACGAGAATACTGTTTTGTTTTTGAAATTCGCGCAAAATAACACGAGGGCTACCTGCGTTAGTCGTACTTAATTTAGTAGTGAAAGACTAGAGGGAAGGCAGCTAGTCATCACCACCCACACTTGGTCTACATTTGGGTTACTCTTTTACCAACGAATAGAGGGGTTGATCAACACATTATGAAACCCCCACGGCTGAACAGGCGGGTATGCTTTCGTTGTTACGGGGATTCAGACCCGCAGATTTCGACTCGAGCCCCCTAACCCGATCCTAGTCGCTGCACACGCTTCAAATCTTTGATCTGGAGGTTCGCAACCCGAAACGCTATCCACAAAGTAACGCCATAAAATATAGGAGTAAAATCTAATTATACAATAAGGTTTTCAAATATCAAATCAAGGGTCAAATAGTGAAACGTTTTGTATTGGCTAACGAAAGACGTTAAAGCAAAGGTTTTTTGTTGGTGTTTTAAGTTGATGACAGAATTATTTAGGTTGTGATGAAACTGTAGTGACTGTCAGGGTGCGACCATTAAAACAAGGTTCGTTATGTTGTGTTCATTATTTGGAGACGGCATTCTTTAGGCTATGTGATTGCTAGAAATGACACCAAACAACGAATACATTAGAAACTTACGAGTTATACATTATGTTTGTTTGTCCTATGTTTTCCGCACAAACTTACACAATAGCTATTTGCATTCAGTCATCCCTAGTTTTGAACGAATTAACTACAGAAAAGTATCCTGATGAGACAACCGTAAGTTTACGGACTTATAACGCTTCCCTCTAATTTAGAGGGAAGGCAAATAGTCAAAAGCATCCGCCGTCAACTACTCTTGTATAATCAAATAGTTTTAAGGTTTGTTTTAGAGCAAAGACGCTTTGAGCTATCTGGTGTGTTGTGTCCGCCGCTGGAAATCGAACCTCGGATTAATGTGTTGTAAGTCCGTAAAACTTAGCGCAGTCTCATCGGGAAGGGACACCAAAAAATCTTAAGAATCCTCCAACAGAGTTTCAGGCGCATTTTGTACCAGTAGCGTAACATTACTCTCACTTTGGATACAAAATGTAATAATGACATCTGAAAAGATTGTTACAGCTTTGATGTGTGTTTTTTTTAATAATGTAAATATAAAAACCACGAAGCCGGGACTATCATTCTCTTTTAATGTAATGTCATTACATGGTCTAGCTGACATCGAACAAATCTCCATGGAGTTCGTTATTTTCATTTTATTACTTGTGACTATGTTTAAAGTAACAGCAGGGAGTTTACTGATGGATACCACAAACATATTAAAGAACATTTTTACATGTGCATGTTTTGAAACAGGGAAAAAAAACACACACACATCAACGAATCGTTTTGAATGATGTTACAAATTTATTTCTAGTTAAGGGAAGAAGGTATCAGAGTACGTATATTGATTCCAAATAGCAGCTTGACGTTACTCGTTACGTCACTATTACGTGGCCTCTTGACTCGAAAGCTCAAACGTTTACATGATCCACAACAATGAAAAAGTAGATTTCCTGTATCAAATATACAAGTTGTTTTGGAGACTATTTTTATAGAAATTCAATACCATTGGCTCACTTTACAGTGTCACAAATCACGTTTCATCAAGACCGGACAAATCAAAACAAACTTAACATAAAATGCTTGAATACCGAGAAGAAAACAACACAAAGCTTCAAGACACTGGCTATTTCACAATAATTTCGTATTCAAAAATAAAGCATTTTGCAGAAAGTTATAAGTACATAAATACTTTAGAAAATACTTTAAAAACGTAGTCGTACATCTACATAAGCATGTGGACATTCATTTAGCAGATACACATAGAAAATGGTTACTTTGTCATGGAAAACGGTTATTTTGTACTTTTGTTTTAAAGGTTTCTAAGATTCTATAAAAGAGAATTCCTAAAATTACAGTATACCTTAAAATAATTCATTATTTTAAATACTGAACAATACATTAAATACAAATCTAAGTAGCATCCACATACAAGCTTTTGAATAATTCACAAATATTATAAATTGTTCAAGCGCTTAAAGTAAAAGCAGGAAATGCTCCATGAAGAACCTTTCTTAGGAAACTGTTAGTAATATTCCACTAAAGTTATTGAACGATTAATACAAATCAACGAATTGTTAGCTTGAAAATTCCCTTTTAATAATGAACTGAATAAACACTGGTCATTCATTGTGTTAGTATGAATGAATTGCATTTGAATTTCCATATGATCACCAATGTGGGTTTTTGTTTATAAGTTCCTACAATACAGTGCACTTTTATTACACGTTTCAACTGGTATCGACATTATAAACAATGTCTGCTAATGAATTTCATCTAGGATAGTTACACTGTTGCTGTTCATAGAATCTACAACTTTTAGACACTCCAGATTGTAGAAACGTGTCATTGGCATTTTCAACACTTTGTTGCTAAACTCAGAGTTTTTATTAACATGTCAGCAGATTTATATTTATGCACCATTAGTGGCTCTTATTACGTCCAATCGATATTTGATTTCAATCCACGTTCGCTACAACATTACCACAGTTATAATGGTGATGACGTCCGTTATCCTGGGTTTCAGCTCCGTAATGTTTGCTATAGATGTGTGATACGCGATGTCCTTAACATACCCCTAAAGAAAGAAGTGTAGTAGAATAATGTCTGGTGACCGTTGAAACCTAAACAACCTATCACATTGAGCCTTTTATGACATAGCAGCCATTTTACAGGGTAACAATACTCAATCGAATGAAAAACAATAAAAAAACTCGTTAAGGTACAATATGTTGAAAACTACATTGTTGTATTCCTTTAATTAATTAACTACTAACACATAACGAATACCTCGGGGTGGCAAAATTTCCTGATATATTGCCGATTTCTACGGAAAGTTAACTGTAGAATTTTAACAGTGAACTAGGAACATTTAATACTAAAATAGAACAGCGAAAATTATTTTCATGTGGTTTTAAGTTTTTTTTTCATACACACACTCTTAAATGTTATGATCGTTTGAAAATTGAAATTTCTGCTACATTTTTTGGAAAAGTTCACACTTTTTTTATGTCGTTTTTCCCTTTCCTTTGTTCTTTCGGTTTTTCCTTCTTTCTTTCATGACAATAAATGAGTTATTTTATATTTCGGTGTATTTTGGGATGAATACTTCCAACAAGTACAGAATCCTTAATGAAACGCCACCTTCTTCTTCTGTTTGTCTTTCCTTCTATTTGTGTTTCATTTGGCTCATCTTACTTTTTATTTTCCTTCCACCAGAGGACTTTTCAATGGAGCTTGGCTCATTTATCATCTCACATCTTTCTTGCGGAATATTAGTAGAGTATGTTAGAATTTCATTAGGCTGAGGAAAACCCCGGGTTTAGATCCGTTATCTTATGAGGAAATTAATCCGAAAAGGTTTAGCCAATTATCCTTCTTTTCAGCTTAAACTACCCCGTGGAACTGAGGGCAAATTGCTATCCAGGAGGTATGCATTAAGTGTTAAATTATAAAACAGGAAAGATAATTTTGGACTATCCTGTACGTGTAGGGATAGAGTAGACACAAATCAAAATTTTTTATCATTTGGAGTATTCGAACAGCTGTCTTGATTGTAACAATGTGTATAAAGGAACCCCTGAGGCGTTCACTATTGGAGATCTTCAACGTACCGCATTTTACTTAACGTTTTGACACCAAGGGCGTTGAATCAATTCGGGCGTGAGGCGAGTTGTTGCTTGTTTCTGAGTAACTCGTGCTTTTCCTTTAAACTATCAGCAAGGTCCAACATTCGAAATCAAGCACGTGATCAGAGAGTACCGATCGAGAGATGTCAAAATAAGTTTTCAATTGAAACCAATTCTGAATTCATAAGTTGACTATAAAGGGTTTTATACTGGCGATTGAGTAAATCCAACGAGTTTCAATGTATACATGAAAACCCGAAATTGATTTTTGACGCCTGTTTGACGCGTTCCCATTCTAATCTTTACCAAGAATACGACCACGTGCATTTTACTCCACAATTTTTTGTGAACGTTTTAAATATCATCGAGTAATACGTCTTCCTCTTAAGTAGTTGTTTCTATGAATCAAAATTTCTCTTAACTCTTTTATTGCCAAATGACACGTGCATATCTCCCTCAAGAACACAACCACGAGACACGTGAAACAACATTTTAAAAAAATGTGATATTTAATTAATGTTCTGAAAAATTATGCAAATAAATTAATTAAGCGTTACGGTGGCATTTTGCAAATGTTGGAAATAAGCTAATAAATATTACATTACCGAACATTTTTTTCGCATTCTAGAAACAAGCACATGTGCGAGGTACTTCACATAATCAGCTCTAAATATGTCATGCTGATCTCAGAAGTAACTGGTAAGAAATAAGTAATTGTACAATGTCAAAAGTGTTTCCGCGTGTTTCTAAATATAAAGCTGGTGTTGGGAGATATGTCTATAAACATGGCATTTAAAAGAGTTATATAGGTCGTAAATCAACAAACTAAGATAATTTGTGTTAGAACTGGGCATTTCGGGGGCTGGCAGTCGGTTCCGAATCCATGAAATACCACAAGATAGTCTTCATACGTCAAGCTGTTATAACGTTGACTAGCGGCCTTCCCTCTTGTCAATAGTTCATAATTAGGGACGGTGGCACATCATAGTTTTAGTAGCTTTGCTTTAAATATAGATAATGATGTAACCGTGTAACGACACAGTGTGATCTTAAGAGTAACTGTATCTCGAGCCAATTAAAAAAAAAAAAGTATTGTACTAGCACAGACCAGCAAAATATTTATGGTCAAATTATTATCTTCATTGCAACAGTAGTTCTTTAAATGCAGGAGTTCTAGAATAATACAAGATAATTCTCTATTAATTATGGACTATCTTCGATAAAGAGAGATTAATTAACACTGTAACTGGTGTACAATTCCTGTTTTAGTTTAATTAAGGCAAAATTTTACCTTACTTAAGAGTATATACAAATAAAAATATTTTACGATCTAACGTTAGACCTTTCCTTTAAAAAAAACTGTGATAGGTATTTAATACGTTGTTTAAAAAATATATCTACTGAAGTACATATACATCCGTTAAGATGGTGTGCGCATGCGCATTCAGAAAGTAAGGTGCGCGTGGTCATTTTCAGGAAAAACAAATGACGATTGTTATTAAAATATATATATTTCTCCATAAAAAACATTAATAAGATTAGGCCTAAACAGATAACGAATTAATTGTAGTGTTAATGTAGTATCTTCTAATCTGTGTTTAGCTACGTTCTTCTACGTATGATCGTGTACTTTAACGTTTACTGTTTGAGAACTTCGTGAAAAGCCAAACAAGAGCTAACTTAGCATATTCTCCCCTAACTTTATACTAGGGGAAAGACAGATAAATCTACAGCACCTCCTCTGATCAGTTAGCGGAATTTGACAGTCACTCACATATCACACCAGCGACCTCAGATTGCAGAGTACATTTTGGCGGTAACTGGTCGTGGACGTGTTAATGAGACTACCAACCAAACTAAGGGAACGTGACTAAATGAAGACAACCGGTGCGGAGGTGTTACTGAGACTACCAACCAAACTAATGGAACGTGACTAAATGAAGACAACCGGTGTGGAGGTGTTACTGAGACTACCAACCAAACTAAGGGAACGTGACTAAATGAAGACAACCGGTGTGGAGGTGTTACTGAGACTACCAACCAAACTAATGGAACGTGACTAAATGAAGATAACCGGTATGGAGGTGTTAATGAGACTACCAACCAAACTAATGGAACGTGACTAAATGAAGACAACCGGTATGGAGGTGTTAATGAGACTACCAACCAAACTAATGGAACGTGATTAAATGAAGACAACCAGTGTGGAGGCGTTAATGAGACGACCAACCAAACTAAGGGAACGTGACTAAATAAAGACAACCAGTGTGGAGGTGTTAATGAGACTACCAACCAAACTAAGGGAATGTGACTAAATGAAGACAACCAGTGTGGAATTGTGTTAATGAGACTACCAACCAAACTAAGGGAACGTGACTAAATGAAGACAACCAGTGTGGAGGTGTTAATGAGACGACCAAACAAACTAAGGGAACGTGATTAAATAAAGACAACCAGTGTGGAGGTGTTAATGAGACTACCAATCATATAAGGGAACGTGACTAAATGAAGACAACCAGTGTGGAGGTGTTAATGAGAATACCAACCAAACTAAGGGAACGTGACTAAATGAAGACAACCGGTGTGGAGGTGTTAATGAGACTACCAACCAAACTAAGGTAACGTGACTAAATGAAGACAACCGGTGTGGAGGTGTTAATGAGACTACCAACCAAACTAAGGGAACGTGACTAAATGAAGACAACCGGTGTGGAGGTGTTAATGAGACTACCAACCAAACTAAGGTAACGTGACTAAATGAAGACAACCGGTGTGGAGGTGTTAATGAGACTACCAACCAAACTAATGGAACGTGACTAAATGAAGACAACCGGTGTGGAGGTGTTAATGAGACTACCAACCAAACTGGAACGTGACTAAATGAAGATAACCGGTATGGAGGTGTTAATGAGACTACCAACCAAACTAATGGAACGTGACTAAATGAAGACAACCGGTATGGAGGTGTTAATGAGACTACCAACCAAACTAAGGGAACGTGACTAAATGAAGACAACCGGTATGGAGGTGTTAATGAGACTACCAACCAAACTAAGGGAATGTGACTAAATGAAGACAACCGGTGTGGAGGTGTTAATGAGACTACCAACCAAACTAAGGGAACGTGACTAAATGAAGACAACCGGTGTGGAGGTGTTAATGAGACTACCAACCAAACTATGGGAACGTGACTAAATGAAGACAACCTGTGTGGAGGTGTTAATGAGACTACCAATCATATAAGGGAACGTGACTAATTGAAGACAACCGGTGTGGAGGTGTTAATGAGACTACCAATCATATAAGGGAACGTGACTAATTGAAGACAACCGGTGTGGAGGTGTTAATGAGACTACCAACCAAACTAAGAGAACGTGACTAAATGAAGACAACCAGTGTGGAGTTGTACCAATGTTGTTGTTTTTTCTTTTACCAAACACATACAGCTTACAGTACTGTAGAACTGTATTGAAGAAATTAAGAGAAATCATCGATGAAACTTATCTTCAACGGGAACTTCAGTGCAAATAGATTGTTTACGCCACACTTGCCATACTAGTATTATTATTTAGATATTTTGAGATTAGGTGGTACATATTTCTTTCTAGCTTCGAAATGTGAGGTTACTTGGAGAATTAAAATTCTGAAACAAATGTTTCAGATATTCGTGTCAAAAGAAATTAGACAATTTGTGTGTATATATATATATATATATAACTGTACAAAACATATACGTCAAAAGCAGGTCACAACTTTGACTTTTTTCCCGAGTACTTTACGACTTCTATGCGAGCCAACTGTGGCGTGTGTGTTTCTTATAGCAAAGACACATCTGGTTATCTGCTGTGTCCATCGAGGGGAAGTGGACCGCTAATTTTAGCGTTGTAAGTCCGCAGACTTACTGCTGTCCAGCGTGGAACGATAGTAAATTGTATTTGGAAGTTTAAATTCTTACGTTTAGCTGATAAATATGTTCTAGATAAATTATCACTCATATCTTATAGTTTGCTTGATTTTAAAAGAAAGCCACATTGGGCTATCTGATGTTTGTACCACGAGGATTTTAACCCCGGATTTTAACGCTACAAGTCAATAAAAATTACCGTTGTCTCACTGGAACCCAAATTATAAAAAAAACACGAATTGCAGTTGTACCACCAGCTGACATATAAACATTTCAGACTCTATCTAATTGCAAACACATTGTTTTTCACTTCACAGAAAAATTCCTTATTCATATAAATGTTCCCTACAACTAAGCTCATATTATAGAGAATGAAAAGATGTGAAATAGAGCAAGCTGAAATGGGTTTGTTTGTAATTTAGCACAAAACTACACAATGTGCTACATATGTTCTGCCCACAATGGGTATCGAAACCTCTTAAGCGTTGCAAGCCTGTAGAGATGTCACTGTGCAACTGAGGTCACTTAGATGGGAGATGAAATTTTAGTTAGAGAGAGAAAAAGTTGTCGCACAAGTTACGCACTTTTATTTATTATTAAAATAATAATTCAATCTTATAATATTACTAATAGGGGTCTAGACACGCTGTCAACTTCTTAAATACGTTTTTCTGACATATTCATATATCGAATATTAGGAAGAATAAGACAGACCTTCTGTTACTGATTCAATGTTTCTAAATCTTGAGAGAACGATAAGCGGCATTGCCGTTGAAAACTGCCGCTTTACGGTTTGCTCTCAAGCTACTGAATTGCGCAACTTAATTGGACGATGGAATAATTCAAGTGAAGGGGCTAAATACTTCATGATCATGAGTGCATTTTTAATTTAACAAAAGTAGAACTAGAATGTGATCATGTTTAGACTGTTAACTGAACCAATCAATCACCAAAACCACGCCCATAGTCATTTTACTGTGTGTTGAAGTTAGCTATTATAAACAAAAGTTTGGGTGGGTTTGTTTTGAATTTTGCACAAAGCTACACGAGGGCTATCTGCGCTAGCCGTCACTAATTTAACAGCGTAAGACTAGAGAAAAGGCAGCTAGTTATCACTACCCACCACCAAATCTTTGACTACTGTTTTACCAACCAATAGTGGGATTGACCGCCACATATAACACTCCCATGGCTGAAAGGGCGAGCAGGTTTGGTGTGACAAGGATTCGAACCAGCGATCCTCAGAATACGAGTGCCTCAACCACCTGGTCATGCCAAGCCAAATACAAACAAAAGACCAAATAGGATCCTCTGAATAAAACCAACCCATAAAACTGCAAACCTCAATTCAAAACAAAAAAGGAGCAAACCCAATAGTTGTTACTGGACGTGGCAACTATTTGTATTGTGACAACGTGTCGCTCAGGGAGTCACACACGAGTTTAATTAACCAAATAATAATTGTTAATAAGTAAAACAATGTCTCAATTTTACAAGTAGGCTATGAGCTGTTTTGTATACTTCTAATATTATACATGTTTATAACATGTGAATACCCCATCAATCATTTGTTGTAACACACATGAACTGTGCGCATGTGTGTGTATATGTGTGTGTGTGTGTGTGTGTGTGTGTGTGTGTTCTAATAATCTTGAACTTGATGGCGTTGTTAAACCATTTCCGATTGGTCAGAAACGTCAATTTTACGAGCTTTTCTTGCTCTTTAAGTAGAAACTAGAAACAAATTTTTACCATTTTAGAGTTCGCTATTAATTCGTTGAACTTGGGCTAATTTAGTAGACTTGCGCCTTTAAGAATTTAACTCGTTTTTATCCAGACCACATAACAATTTCTCAGGTTTTTATGGTTGTCCCTAACTTTAGAAAATGATTGTTTTTTTTTTTTTCTTTACACAACGTTTAATTTCAGATTATATTCAAGTCGCGATGTACATTTATTAAACTTATTTAATACAATTTAAAACTATGCGAATAGATCGACATAAAAACTCATTGTTAGAAAAGCATGTCTCTGAAAGAGAAATGAAGGAAAAACAGTATCACAGTTTACGGTCGTTTGATGGAAATTTCTTGGTTTTATAGAAACATGGCCTGGTCATGTAACAAGGCCATTTACACCACTGAGCAATACTTTATGACAATTTATCCAAGAATAACATTACAAATATGCAAAGCTTAAAAGCTTGTATTAAACATATAACATTGGCACATTACTAAATATTCTCTGTCCCATGATTTAGGATTTGAATACGATAGGCCTATAACGGTGTATTCATAATTTTCTTAGGCCTAGCACTTGAAAGATGATGGAAAACTGTGTTCATAGCTTTATTAGCGCTAGCACTTGGTTGACGCCATTGAAAATTAATGATTACCAGACAAGACGAGAAGTAAAATAAACATCTCGTCGTCTCAAGTTTCAGCAAGAACCAATGCGAGTGTCAACACTGGTTGCACCCGCCACACACATACACACTTTGACGTATTATTTGGACAATTGTCTGAGGACTTATATTTTTAACTTGCAATCACCTGACCGTTGGAGACGAAGAAATTTGTTGAAGGACAGCTGGGTCGCGAGGAACGTTCATGTTGTCTAAAGGATCATTTTCTTTAACTTGTGTTGCCACCTGCTGAAGCTGACGTCTGGTTACCTCTAGGTGTTGACGGATATAATCTGTGTTTGGACTTTGTGCGAGGGCCTTTTGAAAGCAGGCCTCGGCCTCCACCAGTTGTTGACGTTGATAGTAAACCACACAGAGATTGTGTAAACCTTGAATATTGCCAGAATCATACTGGAGAATTTTAATGTAGCACTGGAAATACAAAAAGACAGGAGAGAAGGTGATTGGTAGAATGAGTAAAAAGAAAGCACGTTATACGTTATACTAAGCTTAAATCAAGACGTATCAGCAGAAAGTGAAGTTATCAAGATTAAATTCCCTTCAAAAATGGCGCTTGTTTGGCTAAAGGCGAGACTAAGTTTTTTTTACTGCACATACTAAAGTTTAAAATATTTTATGAGAAAAAAAACACTTTTCTTGCACGTTTGACTGCTAGATGTTAACTGTCTTAATGGTTTATTTAAATCCTTTTTTTTATTACAATCAAAAACAAAAATAGCAAAAGGAACAGACAGAATGTTAATTACGTCGTAAGGGTGTAACTAAAAATGTGGATTGATTAATAAAGTTTAAAGTACCTTCTCTGCAGATTCGAGGTCTCGAAAGTGGTTGATGTAGATGTCACCCATAAGAATCAGTCCCTTCACGTGATCTGGTTGATTCTGTCGGATGTGAAGAGAACAATACACATTTACAGAGAATCAGTGAGAGAGTTTAGATGGTAGAGCGTAGTATCTTTTAAAATGTGATGATATAACGAGCAAACATCATATTAAAAACCAACTGTTACATTGTTAACAAGTTCATTGCAAATTTTCACTTTTTCCCTTGCTACAGCTTGCAAGTATTCGGAACAGTGTTTGGGCTCGTGTTTTGCATGATTTTATTGGAATTTTTATAATAATTCCTCGCATCGTATTGCAACACGCCCTCTTACCACATGTCTTCAAATATACTTCTATCATGTACATATTCAAGAAGTTTGTATTTGTTTGTTTTTGAATTTCGCGCAAAGCTAAACGAGGGCTATCTGCGCTAGCCGTTCCTAATTTAGGGGTGCATGACTAGAGGTAAGACAGTTATTCATCATAACCCACCGCCAACTCTTGGGTTACTCTTTTACCAATGGATAGTGGGATTAACCGTACCATTATAATGCATCCACGGCTGATTGGGCGAGCATGTTTGGTGCGACGGGTATTAGAACCTGCGACCCTCAGATTACGAGTCGAGTGTCGCAACCACCTGGCTATGACGTGCCTAAGAGGTTTCTGTAAATAATTACTAATTTGTGTAATGACACTGTACATCGTGACCAGTAACCACGACTTGCATACCTCAAAATAATTGATCTATTAAGGATTATTTCTTCAAATAACATATAAGAAATACCAATATTATTTCATAAAAATATAAACCGAAATCTCATTTCAAGCCAAAATATTCAATATATCTAGTTTTATTATAGGTATTATAGTCCACTGTTATTAAGTCTCCTAAGATGATCAGAACTCAGAAAGATATTATTGGGTTTATGGCCAAAAGTACCGTTAATAGCGAGAGTACCCAATTGATGAAATAATTTATCGTAATCTTCGTAAGTGAGAACATAAAACAAATATATTAAGTTTTATATATTCTTCAATGAAATGATTTGTAGTTTTGATTTAAATAGACTGTTTGCTCTGATCGAAAGTTAGTCTAAACAAATGTAATAATAATAACGAAAACAAGATTATTCCTAGAAGTAAATCTGAACCCAATTACTTTATTGTATCACTTAACAACATTCATAAATTGCGTAATAATGCACAATTCTGGTTACTTATTTCTAATAATTTCTCTAATTATTACCATCTTTAATTTGAGGTAATGAAGTTCGTATTTTATTACTAGTAACCAATGAAGAAAGTCACTACTAATTTGTGATTATTTTGAAGGTATTTCAGATACATATTTCATACAATATAATCTGTAGTTACGGGATAAGCTCATTGATAAAAGACGAAATTAATTTATATACATTAAGTGTCGATTAGAACTTGCGTTAAGTAACATTAATTGCATAGGCCTAAGTGTCTTACCTTTAATAGCCTTTTAAGATATACGAAGGCCTCCAATGGTCTGCTTTCTTCTGACAGAAGCAGCGCCAAGTTGAACAAAGCACTTCCCAGGTTTGGACGAACCTAGCAGAAAACAAAACGTTCTGGTCACGTCTGTAATACGTCCCTTTTTCGTTACATGTCTCTACAGAGGCGGTGGAACTGGTTCCAATTTTGAATTATTATTGTTTGAATTTCGCGCAAAACTAAACGAAGACTATCGACGCTACCCGCCCTAATTAAGCAATAAAGACAGAGAGGCAGCTAATCATCATCACTGACCGCCATCTCTTCGGCTACTCTTTTACCTACAAATACAGAGATTGACCAATACATCCTAATGCTTCCATGGCTGAAAGATATAAGCATGTTTGGTGGGATAGTGATTCGAAACCTAAACTCACACATTGTGAGTCGAGCGCCCTAACCACCTAGCCACGACGAATCTTAAATATTTCTTTAAAGTTAAGCACAAAGCAACAATGGATTATCTGCCCACAACGGGTATCGAAACCAGGTTTATAGCGTTCTAAGTCCACAGACATATCACTGTGGCACTGGAGGGGAAGAGCAGACCTTTAATGAGGGTAGAAAATTGAATATAGTTATCACGGAGAGTTATCTCAATTTGGAATTCAACGGCCACAGTTAACGTAGCAAGGAGTCGTCTCCAATCGCACTGCACACAACAAGTTTTGCTTCTTGAACACTCTTGGGTGTCCCTTATAGATTTTTTTGCCTGCTGATCACGAAAATCACATCCAAATTTACTTATACGAATTACCGTTTCATCGAATCTTCAGTTTCACTGGGACACTGATACAATGGAAAAAACGATATTAGAGCAACTGGAATCCATCAATGCTTGCTGACGTACTGTTGTCCATGCAACGTGATGCACCGGACGACAGAATGAAACGAAAATCAGGAGCAAGACAGTTTTAATTATGTTGAACATAATAGCGTGTTAGAAACATAAACGCAATTAAATACATTCAATACCGGTAAACAGTTAACTGTCTATTTCGCAGAGTTCCGACGACACTGCACAACAATTTTTTTGAAAAGTTATTGCTGATTGTGAAAGGAACCAAATCACTGTACAAAATTATTAAACTATTCTGTAGGTCAAACTAAAATTAAACATTAAACACATTACACCTTTTACCTTTCTTTTTTTTTTGGTATAAAAACCTATCTTTCAAAGCAAAATTTAATTTTCGAAAAAAAAGTTTGTTTTTAATTTCGCACAAAGCTACTCGAGGGCTATCTGTGCTAGCCGTCCCTAATTTAGCAGTGTAAGACTAGAGGGAAGGCAGCTAGTCATCACCACCCACCGCCAACTATTGGACTACTCTTTTACCAACGAATAGTGGGATTGACCCTCATATTATAACGTCCCCACGGCTGAAAAAGAGATCATATTTGGTGTGATGGGGATTCGAACCCACGAACCTCGGATTACGAGTCGAGTGCCTTATCCACCTGGCCATGCAGAGCTGTTTATGAAATGATCAAATAGGAAAATCATATATAAAGTAAGAAAGAATTTTATTACATCGACTGGAAACGAAAAAAAAAGCACCATCTTAACTTCACACACACGCGTGCGTGCGTGCGTATGTATGTATGTATGTATGTATTTCACAGCAAGTATATTTGAAGATATTAAAAACTGTACAACGAAAGATTTGTGTTATGCTTACCACGAAAATATCAAAACTCGACATTTACTGTTATAAGCCTTGGTGACGCAGTAAAAGGGCTAACACCTTTGTTACATACAAGCTGCAGTGACACTAGTCTTCCAGTTACTTTAGATAACTCAAAATAAATTTCTTCTCACAATCAAATAACGTATATAACATGCACGCACAGGGAAACTGATAATAAAAGATACGATATAAAAGTTTCTAACTACATGTAGTAAAACACCTGCTATTATTATTAGTAATATCAAATTGCTGACGATACGATGGGTTTCGCTAAAACCCGAAATACCCTGAAAATTGTATTTCCTGCTCAAGAGGGTCAAACACTTTAAACAAGGATCCAAAATACAAAGGGTAAATTAATATGTAATCACTCTAGGCTAAGAGACTTGTTAACTTCCATTTGTTATTAACTACTGGCCAGAATAACTTAACTTTAAGAGCATTAACATTCGACTGTGACACAGATAACCCTGCAATCGTAAAGCTTTTTTCAGTCATCATCTGGGTGTGACACAGATAAACCCTCATATGCAGAGTTTTTGTTTAGATATTATCCGGCGCGTGACAATGACAACGATAACCCATCACCTGTGAGGCCTTATTCAGTTTATTTTACGGTGTGTGGCACAGATAACCCTCACTTGTAAAACTTTGTGTAGTCGTTAACCGACAAGTGACACAGATAACTCTCACTTGTAAAACTTTATACAGTCACTATCAAGCGTGTGATACAGATAACTCTCACTTGTAAAACTTTATACAGTTTTCTTTCCAGTCATTACTCAGTCAAAGTTTTAACTAGCTGTTAATAATGACAAGTTTACCTGTAGAGCTTTGGTTAACCATTGTTCTGCTCCACGCGCATCCTTGTTCTCTATAGCCAGCATTCCTAAATTGAAGTAAATCAGTTCGTTTTGTTTTCCACCATCCACAATTCTTTGCAACCTGCGTGTGAAAAAATAAAATAGTGTTTACTTAGCTATCAGTAACTTTGTGTTAACTTTAGTGTTCACATAGTTAATGAACAACAGGACAAAATTCTAATTTTTCACGTCAATGACGCTTTCAAAAAAACAAACAGACAAAAGATACACCAGCATGATGAATCGAACAATGATTTAATATTTTAAATTCGAGGAAACATTCGAGAGAAATATAACATATCAAACTATTAACACCTGCTCAAATGGAACCGGGGATTACTATATGAGGTAAAGGCATAATCCACTAACAAGCATATTACTACTAGTAAGGCACAGTTTTAACACGTATAATATCGAGTACACGAGATTATAAATTATGGAATTTTCCTTTAAACTCTCCGGCGTGGTCTATTTGACTGAGAAATGTTTCTTGTTTAGCTTCTAGATTTAGCCATGAAATTAGTATACTGGGCCATGTGTCGAAAAGTCCAAGGTTCGAGTCGTGGTATGCTGCAAACGCCTCACACTTTCATTTGCGAGAGTATTGCAACTGTGTCAGATACTTGGCTGAGGTAGCGACATTTGTAAAATGGTGATTGATACTAACTCGTTTCCCTCTAAATTCACCATATATATTTCCGTATCTTAGAGCCTTTGACCTGGCCGTTTAGCCCGAGCGGTCCCCCAACTTTTTCATTCCACGCAACAATAAAACCCCTGCGAGAAGTTTAAAAGCCATTAAGCGTATATCAGCTTTTCCCATTCGTGACTTAACGGTGCCCTCGCACTAACACAATAACAAGTTTTCCTTGCGCCTTTCTATTATATATTAAAATAGTTTTTTCGAGCGATAATAGCAAAAGCAACATTTTCTATATCTGGTTTTAATATTTTTAAAATAAAAAAACAATTCTCGTAAGTAGTGAGTAAATGCGAGAAAAAAAACAAACTTTAAGAGAAATGCGACAGTTTCGTTAGATTATCGTCGTCTCAAACCCTTCTGTTTCTCTAACGTTACTTTTGGGAAAACACTGACCCATAATGTTGTTTCCTGTAAGTTAACTTGTTCGAGAAGTATTGAGTGAAAGGTACGTGGTTCGCTTATTTCACAATGAACTAGGAAGGAAACAACATGCTTAATCCATTTCTAAAGAAATTTTACGAAACCGAACCTTTCCTAAGGATTTATTTTTTCCCACTTTTCGTTTCTTTTTCACAAATCACTGGTTTAACCCACGTGCCGCATGAAATGTTGTTGTCGTCGAACACATCAATACCACATTTTTCAGAGTGTTATTTCAAAATATTATTACAAATTTTGAATGCACAACATGACATCCATGTACAAAAAAAATTTTAAAAATCCAAACCTGTTTTGATAAACTACGAGGCCGATCCTTCTGTAAATTTTAAAATATTTAAAAAAGCACGAGGTTTTGAACGTGCCACATGATACGCAAACGTTGGCTCACGAAGGTGAATATTTTATTCTCGATACCACATTCTTCGGACGCATAATAGAGGCTTCAGAATGCCCGGTTGTTTACATTAACATATATATTACCCGCTACAACACTATGCACAGTATATTATTATACAACGCGTTGTATGTGTTATTATATGTATATATATATATATATATACATAGCACTGACTTCTGTAGGAATGCAATTATTGCGCAAGAGGTAACGTGTATTTTCATTTTAAGCTGGCGGATGAATTATTCCGAAACAGGTCCAAAACCAAATTACGTATTTTCACGCTCGTGTCTTCCCTTCTTTTTTTTTTCACAAACTTAGCAACGCAAAAAACACAGGGAGCACAAATTTACGAAATAAATATGGAAAAATAGTTATAGGAAAGCTTTCAAGCTGTTGGAACGAACTTAATTTTCTGTAACGTCACATTCAAACTTCTCAGCAAATTGGCAAATCGAACGCATTAATCGATACGATTGTTACTTGACTTTTCCTGGCTCGGAATTTTGGAAGAATCGTGTATCGTTTCATGACACCTGTGTTATAAGTTGGTTTACGTTTCATTATCCATTTGTTTTAAACACTTACTAGCGTATCTCTGCATTGTTTAGTTAACTATCTTTGTTTCTGTTACAGTGTTTTGTGTTTTACATTCTGTCCACCGCGGAAAAGAGAAACCCACCTCTTATTATAGTGTTATACCACTTAAAATTTTACTTACTCAATCTCGTGTTTGATAGTACTGGAGTAAGGGAAGAAATAACTGTAATTACAAGTTTTTCCATTGGGTTTCTATCGGGCGACTTGCTTAATTAACATACGATACGTACGTTTGCAGTAAAACCAGTTCTAGCCTATCATATTACGGTTTTACCTGTTTCGAGAATAAGCTATTAAGTCGGTTTTCTTTCGATCTACAGATACGAAGTTAACAAAATGCATATAAAAAGTTATACATGTGTTTTAAGATCAAGTGAAAAAGGACTTATTTTTGCAATATTCTTGTCTATCCATCAGAAGGAATAATAATTATTTTGAGTTATTTTACTATTCATACGTACATTAATGTCACTGATAAGACGTACTTATGTGATTTTCAGTTTAGTAACTTCGTGTTGGAGCTACTAACTTTTCCAGTCTTTAGCTCCATGTTAAAAGCGAAGCTTGAAGCGACGATTCCATTTCCAGTTCGTTCCTGTGTTTAACCTTGACATTCCTTGATCTTTATTGTATTTTGATATGTATTTTTTTATTATACGTTTCTGCGGACCAGCGATACGAAATCAATGAACTAGTAGACCGTGTCGGTCAAAACCATTGGTTCATCAACTAAATTCCAATTTCTAAAACGTCATCGATGAAGCTAGGTACTGAAGTAAATAATGATGTATTCTACAGTTGACAATATAGCAACTTTTAGCAACTTCGTAATAAAATCAATAATAATAGACATTTGTTTGTGATAGAGAGGAACATTACTTATACATTCTGTTCTATTAGCACTGTCTGTTTAACTTCAAGCTAGTCAGTGTTTTAGGTCAATATGGTGGGTAAATCGGGAAGCTCAGATGCAGAGACCTCTTGTCCCTTCCATTGCAGGGATATGTGCACAGATTTATGTAGATTGGGTCAGAGAGATCAGGCGCGGCATAGCCAGGTGGTTAGGACCCTCGACTCGTAATCTGAGGGTTGCGGTTTCGAATTCTCGTCCCATTAAACCTGCTCGTCCCTTCAGTCGTGAGGGCGACATAATGTGACGGTCAATCTCACAATTCATTGGTAAGAGAGTAGTACAACAGTGGGCGGTAGGGGTGATGACTGGCCGCCTTCTTTCGAGACTATCAATTCAAAATTAGGGGCTGCTATGGCAAGTAATGTTTATGTAGGAAACAAACAAGCATTGGCTTGTTCCCTAAAGTATGATATGCGTTCTGATGTAAGATATATATTATGGATGGTCGATGAGTGTTCATATATTCTTTGATTGGCTTTTTGTGTTTTTAACAAAGATAATTTGTAAATGGTCTTGGTTTAGGGCTTAATTATTAATTTTATCGACTGTAGAAGTAACTGGCTTTGTTAAGTACAATATTAATAGCACTCGCTTGTTTTATTGCTACAGTTATTATTGGAAAGCGAGTTGTGAGTTATTATATGTTGTTTTGCACGTGTGTGTTCATTTTGATGATTAAAAAGTAGTCCGTTAGGTGTTTCATATACATTTTAAAGATAAGTCTTTAATTTAAAATTTCAGCTCTCTATTTACTACTGATCCTGTTTGACCAATTTCGGGATTACTTGGAATTACTTTCTGTGTAAGCTGTATGCAGAAATTATTGCCATTGTCTGTTTTATTTATTATTAACGCCATTTTTCATGATATTTCTAACAAATGTGTTTGATTGTATTTTGAGAGGTTTTCCGATTATTATATACATAATCTCTGCATTGTTTGATAACACTCCTGACACCTGTATTTGTTTCTCAGTTACTATGTTTCCTGCGCTGTATCTATATTTCACTATACACACGCATGTGTTCTTCTGGTTTAATAATACATTCAGCGATGAAATAAATTACAGTAATCGTCAATGCATCGAGCCTTATTGGGGTAGTAAGGGTAGACTGGAGATTTTTAAGGTTTGTTGCACATTGTATCCAGTTAGAATTGTAGAGTGCAACACGAGTTTGTTTGAATCTACCCTTCACATCACTTCAGTTGATGATTACTAGGTCCATCTTACCTAACATTAAATAAAGTAAAACGAGATATGCTATTGTTGGATAATGTTGTATTGTAACATTCAAAGAACTCGATTAGACTTCTCACACTGGTGTTATTATTGCATTAGAAACTAATGGCAAACTCAGTGGCAAGCTCGAGAACTTCTAACGCTGAAACGAGCAGCTCAATTCCTGCGGTGGGCACAGCAAAATTAGCCCATTTTGCAGTTTTATGCTTATTAACAAAAAACAACAATAGTTTTGAGTAGTTGGCAAAAAAACCCCCATCAAGAATACAAAGTCAAGTCCAGTTAATGGTAACAACACTAAAATTCAGAGTTCGATTTCCAGCGGTGGCTTTGCTCTATAAAATAAACAAAATCCAACCATCTTATGGTTAATAAACTATTTGTTTAAACCAAACAAGTTTAACAAATTCACATGCTGACCTAACCTTTATCAACTGAGAAATATGGCATTATAAATAACTATAAAGTCACTTATTTGCTAATTTTCTATTATCTACTGCACTTCTCGTATCTATTTTTTTTCGTTGGCGCACAAATACGATATTGTCTAAACTGAAACGATTACCAAGCTGAGAGTATAAAACAAACTGAATTTAAAAAATAGCTAGCTCATTAATCATCTAATCTGTCCCAACTCGCGTTTTCCACTACTCAGCATGGAACACAAGTGTCAAGATTAAAAAGCTCAAAGCTTACGGCATTACCAAAACAACAATGAAAGGTTTTGCTACAATATTTTGTATACAATACAACCTCTGACAAAAATTCATTATTGGAGAGTAATATATAATGGTTTCCGTTTCAGAAAAGTCCTGCTTTGGCACAACAGTAAAAACGTCTTACAGTTTAAAACTCTCAAAATCTGGTTTTGATACCCGTGGTGAGCACAGAACTCGTATCCCATTGTATGACTTGGCGCCTAATTAAAAACAAACAAATCATTCGTGATGTTAATGAAAACTTCAAGTACAGAGAAAGCTATTTCATAAAGTAAGTGTTATTATACTATTTGGATAAGTTTTGTTCAGCCTATTGTCTCTGATGTTTCTACGACTAGTGATATTGTGCATGTGTTTTTCTTATAGCAAAGTCACATCGGGCTATCTGCTGAGTTAACAGAGGCAAATCAAACCCTGATTTATCGCTGTCCCACAGGAATGGGATATTGAGATGGGAAGGATAAACAATACAGGATGCCAGTCGTTTCAGTATTTTCATCATCTCAGTTACAAATAAGTATCCTAACCACATAGCTATCCTGGGTCGTTGCAATGAAGAATTTTAATAAAGAACTTGATAAAGATTATTTTATTCTAAATATTTTGTTTTACACCATTTGTTTATCTGTTTGGAATTAAGCGCAAAGCTACACAATAGGCTATCTGTGCTCTGCTCACCCCCTCCCACAAGTATCGAAACCCGGTTTCTAGCAGTGTGAGTCTGCAGACATGCCGCTGTGCCACTGGGGGCATGTCATTTGTTTACGACAGTTTAAATGTTTTTTTTTATATTTGGTTAGTTAAAAAAGTTTGAAAATATATAGCTAGTCTTCGAATTTCAAACATAAATTATTTACAAAAATATGTGAAAATGTCTCTTTTTTTTGTCATACATATTCATATTTGTACCTTAAAAGAAACATTGAAAAGTTGCATGATTTATCTTGTATAAATTTTAATATATTTAGAGTTACTGAAATATGAGTAAGCGCTCAAGGTAAAATAAATAATTATGAGCTAGAATATCTAGGTTATCATTTTGAAACGTTTCTACCATATTTATTGAAATATTCTCAGGTCATCCTGTTCCTGCCAATCATCGAGATTCATCAGAAGCCATGTTATATAGTAGTGCTTTATTTTCTCTGCATTTGGCTGAGTATTTACTCACATTAGAGTAAAATATCTGAATACAGATTTATAAACAATTGCTATACCTTTAGAGCACATTCCAAGCTAACATAAAGACAAGAACTTACACATTAGACTGAAAATAGGGAGATGGAGAGAGAGCGTTAGCTATGATTTTTCGTAGTATAATTCTAGCTCAAAAAATGCCTTAAAATATTTGTGGCTAAACGATCTGATAAGACAATCTATCATGATAGAATTCACAGTAAAATCTACATTTCCATTGGTAAACTCGAAGTCTAAGAAACTCTGTTGTAAAAGTATGGCAAAATATGAGAATCTCAACAAGTCTATCAATCTAGCAAAAAATGTATCTTGAACAAAGGAAATATTATAAGTTCTTTCGCTCTTTAGGTGCACGCCCTATCCACATGACCGAAAGCCAGTCATATCCTTCTTGACTTATCCAGTCCTGTAAAGCTACATTAAATGGAAGGTTTACCGTTTGTACTTCAATTATTTGTTATTAATATCATTAAAGATAATTATTAAATAAAAAATTGCTTTAAAGAAATTTTAAATATAATAATGGAAATTTTATTTGCTTGATTACTGAAAAAATGCTATAAGCTAAAGAAAACCATAATATTTTTGTAAGCTATTTATTATGATTGTTTGTTTGTTTTGGAATTTCGCACAAAGCTACACGAGGGCTATCTGTGCTAGCCCTCCCTAATTTAGCAGTGTAAGACTAGAGGGAAGGTAGCTAGTCATCACCACTCACCGCCAACTCTTGGGCTACTCTTTTACCAACGAATAGTGGGATTGACCGTAACATTATAACACCCCCACGGCTGAAAGGGCGAGCATGTTTGGTGTGACCGGGATGCGAACCCGCGACCCGCAGATTACGAGTCGCACTTCTTGACACACTTGGCCATACCGGGCCTATTTATTATGATATGATACATACTGTGATCATGTGGTTTTAGAATAAATAAGTATAATTTTGTATATTTTTGCTCTTTCTAACTTCCAACTTGATAAATGGATAAACAGATCTGTGTTAGATGTTTACGAAAGATCTAATTCTTGGTTGAGGTTACTAAGAAGACTAGGCCTTACTTACGCGATTAAATAAAGAGGCATGTATTTTTATTTTCTTGTTTTCATTTATTTTGATGTTTTTTTCTAATTTATGCATTTAAAATTCTTTGCCTTAATACAATGTTTACAATTATAATATTTATGAATTGGCTTTTATATGGAACCAGTTATTAATATTATTATACATTATTAAAAATATACAGTTCTACTTATTAAGATTGTTTGATGATTTTGCCTTTAAAAATTGGATAAAAAACACGTTTACTTAAGAAAACACTTTCATTAATGCCTATAATTGAAAAAAAGACTACTTAATAACTGCTAAAATTATAATGACTTCTAAAAAATATAATTAACAAAGATAAGAAACTACTTTTAGGTGTATTTTTATGTCAGAAAACTATCAGGAACACAGAGCCATGTTGTGTTTGAAGTGTAAATCTCATTTGAAATCGGTATGGTGCTCGGTTGAAAGATGACTAAATGAAGGTCTGTTATTGGTCCATTTTAGAATACGAATCTCTACGTTGTTTTCCGAAGATGACGCAGTGGTTAATGTCTGTAAATGCAGAGACCGTCATTTTAGTTGGATACAAATTGTATAGAAAGTTAGAAATGTAAGTGTTAAAACCTATATTTTGATATGATTTACGCATTTTGGATACATTACTGTACAAATTAAAATTAGTTCTGTTTCAGACATAATTTTGTGATACTGTAGAAGATTTTATGGAAAACTCAAAGAAAATTTGTATATGTGATTTGGACCAGCGTGACAGTGATACCTTAGCTACGTGCTAGTGACGACAAATTGTGGTGATAGTAGGCTAAAGGCCTATGGTATAGATAGGTTTGATACTAGATTGATCGAGTAGTGCAGATTTTTTTTTTTAATCTCCGTGTATGTATGCTTCATATTAGGATGTGGCGATAATTAAACCGTGAGCATTTTAGACATAAACTGGAAAATATATATATATCGGAAGATAATGAGTGGAAGGCTGAGAACTACATCGTCATCGTTTGCTGAAACCAGTGAAGGTAACAAATGCCAGCAGCAACAGCCAACTTTCTCAGGAGTTAAAATAAGCAGTAAGTGTAACAGTAATACTAATAGTTAAATTTAAACTAGCCGCAAATCTATCGCTTTTTAGAATAGAAGTGAATTGGAGAGTCTTAATCTTAAATTATTATGTGTTATGACACAATACATTAATAGTGTTTGTCAATTCAGTAATACTACTGCTAGTAATATACAAGCTACAACATTGACTATTAGTATTACTTTGAGGAAGATATTTTTCATTTTCTTATTTATGTATGGTAAAACACAGTATCAAACATATAAAAAGTATTATTATTAGTAAGAAAGGCATTGCAAAAATAAATTTTATTCTCAGTGCAAAAAAAATAGACAAATGTGAGATTACATAATTTTGATATAGTGATAAAGCCATTACTTGAAGTTCCTTGAAGGTTAAATGTGTAAATTATGTAAAACTTGGAATAACTGAAATAGAGGAAATAAGATATTGAGTGTGGGATTTCAGCATAGTATGAGTAAGAAATGGTAAAAATATATTCTATAAGGTTTTTAAGATAAAGTGAAATAAATTTTGAGAACTCTTTTATTAACAAACAATTACTAACTTGATAAAGCCACTCCACTTGTCACTGTCACCATTATATTCACTTCAGTGTATAGACCAAAAGTTTTATCTGTAAGGCTAGTGACATGGTGGAAGGTAAAGAAATTATTAAGGTAGGTAGACAGCTTTCAAATAATTAACTAAATAGTCTGATTTCAGTGGTAAGGAAATTATTAGAACATTAAATGAAATAAATTCTACAAGAACATTAACCCTTATTATCATAGATAGTATAGATGTAGAAAAGGAATGAGATGTCTTGCATATCTGCTAACTTTCTTTGAAAATGTAACAATTAATGTAGATATGAGTAGTGCTGTGATTTATAATAAGAATATATCAACAGATAAATTAGTTAAATTGATTAAGAGCTTGTTGGGTTATAGAAATGGGTTTTAGTTGCAGACACATTGAGTACAAGTCAAAAAGAGGTCATTGATTCATTTGATAAGATGCTTGTTGACATCATAACATATGGACAACAGAACACATTTGGTCCTTCAGAGTTATCTCTGTACATTCATTTTTTTAAAAAAATGAATATTTAAACTCATTTTTATTTTCAGAACATCATCATTTCCTTTCTTAAGATGTAAAGTGCCACTGTCCATTATTGAGCCAGTAACCCTGTTTAATAAGTAAAACTTCCTAATGTTTGACCTGTCTTTGCTAAACATTTAACATCTGTTCTCTTATCCTGTTATTTTTGGAACACACAGAAATTGGAGATCTTTATTCTTTAATAATATCACTTCTTACCCTTCTTTTTATTCTGAGAGGAGATAAATCAAAATAACATTCCTATCCATTAAATCATCCTTTCAAGACTTTTCAGTGTTTTAACATTTTTAATAGGAGACCAAAATTGTACATGTAATTTCAAGTAAGTCCTAACTAATAATATATAGAATGATAATTAACCCTTTTCACTTGTAATAAAAACAAAATAGCTGTATATGCTGCTTTCTTCTGTTTTCTCTTAATTTTCCACTATTAGAGGTCATTTAACAAATATTTGTCCAACTTAATTGAACTACATCATTCTACAGTACCTCAACATTCTCAATATAACTGAGATCTTAATTATATTAACACACTACTAATTATGTTTCTATCAATGTTATTCATCTAGATAAGAAAAAAGATACCTAACCACTGACCCCCTAAGACATTCCACTAGAAACAAGTGTCAGGTTGAATGGACTTCATTAATAATAGCTTTTCACTTTTTGTCATCCTATAATGTAATTATCTTGTCTTTTTTGAACCCATTCTCATGTGATTTTCTTGTATTGTTCACACTTTTTCCATCTTCCAGATAAGCAGCATCCTTAAAAAATAGATTGGTAAGGCAAGATTTACCTTCACCAAACATGTGTTGGCTTTATTTGATGATTATATATCTCACAAAATAATTTTGCAAAATTTTGTTCATTACATTCTAGAATTTTTCCCACTACAAAAGCAGGGCTTGAAATCCATACTAGCAAGTTCCTTATTAAGTCAATATTGTAGCATTAACTTACAGAAAGTAATTGCTAGTATGAATATCAGAAGAAATGTTTGTAGGTTCTTACTTTTGAGTATCACTAAACATTATATATGCATTCCAGTCATTTATATTGCATGATTCTGAGTACTAGGGCTACTGTAGATAGGGTTAACAAGGTTCATTAGTTTGTTGGTGCCATTTGAGATGCATGGCATATTCAGTCTTAAGTATCAGGAAAGTGGGATAGCAAAAACATAGCTTTAACTTATTTAATTACTTGCTAAGGCAGATAACAAGTGGACTAGCTAGCTAGACTTGAACCTTTACAGTGCAGTTTTGTGGACAACACAGGAAGAAAACTGTGACAAAGTAGGTGGTTATTGAGGTAATAATAAAACATAAATTAAGAAAGCTGTCAGTGTTTTTTCTATGTTTGTCATATTTTAATTATAATTGACAGTATGAGACATGTCACTCTTGATTTTTCAAAATACAATGAATCATGAAAACCAAAATGCATTTGTCCAGATGAAATGGTTTGATTGCTGTCTGGCCATTACATTTTGGTGATTAGGGTGCAAGGGAGCTGTGAGAGTATGCTGTGAATGTTTCCACTCTTCTCTTTCAACCTAAGCCCATCACCTTTCCTGGTCTTCTAATGAAAGGTTTCTTGGATTTTCCATTAGGGTTTCCAAACTGGCATTGGCTACATGTTCTATTGGAACACAACAAAAATTCCATTCATATCAGCTGGTATCATCCACTCATCTGGGAGTGCTGATTACAGCATATGTAACTACCCTGTGGAGTCCCCTTGGTGTGGATTCTTGTACGGGGTGAAGGGACCTCCCAGGGAAGGTTCTGTTCTTTAGGTTACTTCCTCTGGGATCTAAACATCCACCCACATGTTTGCCGTGTGTGGCAACCCGTGAAGGGGAGGAGAGGATCCTGGTGGTTGAGGGGTTCAACCCTAACACACCACTTTGGCCCTTGAATTCGTGTAGACGGGCAGCCTTGGGGTGACTCCTTTGGGTGTATTGGCTGGTCCACTTGGACTAGAGTCAACCAAGTATGCAAGTTATTAGCAGGTGTTGTGGACATTGTGTCTGATGCTGGTGTTTGGGTATAGTGCTCATAAAACCCTGGCATTGCTGCAGTGTCCTTGCTTGACATTGTAGTGCATCCCCTCGTAGGGCTCCATGGTGAGTGGGGTCAGAGGGCATCGAAATTTTCTCTTTTTCCTATGGTTCCTCATAATAAAAATTTAAATAAAATAATGAAAAAACAGTCAACAGGTAAACGGCCACGTCTTGAAGACTGATCAGCAATCTTCAACATCTGTACCACCAGTTGTACTTCATTTTCATTCTACTTTCTCTTTCACAAAAACCTTTAGGGCAAATGTTCCCCTTTTTTATTTAGAAGGGACTGGAGGGATTTGCTGGCTGTCCAAAGTCAGTAAAGAAGCTTCGATTTGGAGACATATTGGTTGAAACATCCACATCCCAACACAGTGAACTCCTCTTGAATTCAAAGGCAATTAGGGATGTACATATTGAAGTTACCCCTCATGCTACCTTGAATTCGAGTCAGAGATTCTTGCTGGTTTCTTCACTCAAGGAGTTTCTGCAGTGAGGCGCATCTCCACTCACAAAGACTGAGTTACACTGCCGACAAATATCCCGTTTTGACATTTACATCACCAAATGCACCTGCCACCATCAAGGCAGGTTATCTAAATTGCAGGGTACGACCATACATTCCAAACCGTCTCCAATGTTTCCAATGTCAGAGGTTCGGCCACTCAAAGACGTCATGTCATGGTGCCCTGACATATGCTTGTTGTGGCGCCAAGGACCACTATGCCTGTGAGTCTGACACGGATCCATATTGTGTCAACTGAAATGATTCTCACCCTTCATACTTTTGTTCTTATCCTAAATGGTTGGAGGAAAAAGAGATGCAGCATTTGAAAATGACTCATAACATCAGAAATTGCTGTCCACCACTACATCTCAGATATATGCTGCTGCAATTTGTTCCACAACTTCAGTGGGAGTGCAGACAGATCTCCCTGTGCCTCCAAGAGAATCGTTCTCAAAACAAATGAAAAGCCTTTTGACCTCCATAGTTAAAAAGTTGATGAATCAACTTCTACACCCATCTCTGTTCTTCCCATACATTCCAACAAACCCCAAGATCCACATCCTTTGGTTCCAAGTACAAGCATTTTTTCAGATACATCTTTTTTTCCAACCCCAAGATGCAAAACAATCATTCGTTTGCATCCTCACTCAATGGAATTCCCTTCCAACAACAAAGGGCAGGATCCACGGAAGTCGATAGACCTCCTATGGATAAGGACAGTAAGGAAAAAAGACGTGGTCATAAACAGTAGGGTTCTCCAGCCACTTCACCTATGAGTCATTAAAAATGACCACCTTGATACAAAGGAACTGTCGAGGTTTACACTCTAATATGGATGACATCAAAACACTGATTGCTTCCTACCATCCTGTATGTCTTTCCTTACAAGAAACATTTCTGAAACCTGCCAATACAGTCACCTTTCAGCAGTTTTCTCTGTACAGAAATGACAGGCTGTGTGATGGACGAGTACATGGAGGGGTGGCACTGTTGGTTGATCAGCATGTGCCCACCCTGTTTTTGTCACTCAACACACCCTTGGAGGTCGTAGCCATCAGTGTTTCCTTGGGTCATACCATCACTGTTTGTTCTCTCTACCTGTCACCTGGAAAGACATGATCAATCAGACCTTGATGCTCTCATTGAACAGTTGCCATCTCCCTTTTTCATCCTGGGGGACTTTAATGGACATCATACCCTCTGGGGAAGTACTGTTATTGATAGAAGAGGTTGCTCTGTGGAGCATATGCTCTCTGATCACAACCTTTTTCTTTTTAATACTGGTTCTTCCACTTATTTTCATGCACCAAGTAAGTCCTTTACCACTATTGATCTCTCGGTTTACTCCCCCTTCATTATTCTCCCATTTTTCATGGAGGGTTGACAATAATCCACTTGGCAGTGATCATTTTGCTATACTTTTAAGAGAGACTGGCCTTGGTTGATGCCACCCTACCTGCGTGCCCTGGTGGAAGCTGGATCAGGCAGACTGGTCCACTTTCACTGCTCTGACAGAACTTGATCCTGCCATTGTCTGTCGGCCATCAATAGACGACTGTGTGGCAGCAGTAACTGACTGTATTATACAAGCAGCTACTCAGTGTATTCCTAAAACCTCAACACGTTTTCCACTGTATCCTCATCTGTGGTGGAATCCTGCCTGCCACATGGCATGAAGGCTCAAAAACGGGCCTGGGATACTTTCCATAGATATCCCACACTTTCAAACTGCATCGCTTTTCAGCGGGCCTATGCACAAGCTAGGTGGGTGAGATGTCAAAGCCAGAAGGAATCTTCGATTAAGTTCATAACTAGCATATCTTCTACCACCAGTTCCAGGTCATATGAAACAGGGTTTGTAGTGGGCACTACATTTCTGCCCCCTCACGATCTTACTCTCTGATGGCCAAGAAGTAGCTGATGTTTGGAGTATCGCCCATACACTAGGTGAAAGCTTTTGCCAGGTATCTAGCACTTCTGCTTGTTCCTCCACTTTCATAGCTATCAAGACTCGGGCAGAGCATTCACCTCTTTCCTTTCAAGCTGATTGTCCCTTTGAGTATAATCATCCCTTTACACTGGTGGAACTCAAACTGGCCCTTCATTGGTCTGGCAGAACATCGGTTGGACCTGATGATATACACTATGACATGCTGTGCCATATATCTCCTGCTCCTCTTGCTATTCTTTTGATTGTTTTTAACTGGAACTGACAGGAGAATGTTTTTCCTGATTCATGGTGTCAGGCTATTATCCTACCTATCTCCAAGCCTGGGAAGGATCCCAAGATTCCTTCAAACTACCATCCATGTGCTTTGACAAGCTGTCTCTGTAAGACCTTAGAGAGACGGTTAATGCTGGTCTTTTTTGGTTCTTTGAATCAAACAACCTCCTCTCACTCACCCAGTGTGGGTTTCAACAACAGCATTCTACCATGGACCATGTAATTAGACTTGAAACATCAATCAGAGAAGTATTTCTCAAACGACAACATCTTTTATCAATATTCTTTGACATTGAGAAGGCTCATGACACAACATGGAGGTATGGCATTTTGCAAGATCTCCATATCTATGGGTTACGTGGCTATCTCTCCATTTTTATTAAAATTTGTTCAATGGACAGAAGATTCCAAGTTCGTGTGCTTTCAAAACTTTCCCGTTCTTTTCTACAGGAACTTGGGGTCTCTCAGGGCTGTGTTCTGAGTGTCACACTTTTCAGTATGAAGATTAATGCCATCACTGAACAACTCCCTCTCATTGTTGCAAACAGGCTCTATGTTGACAACTTTCACATCTCATGTCAGTTGTAGAACACGAGATACATTGAACAGCAACTACAAACTGCCCTTGATCGTGTGCTGAAGTGGACCATGGCAAATGGCATTAATTTCTCTCTCTCTAAAACCATTTGCATGCACTTCTGCCACCAATGGGGTATTCACCCTGATCCTGAACTCTGTATCGGTGAAGTTTTGCTGCCTGTGGTCCTTGAAACAAAGTTCTTGGGGCTTATCTGTGACCGTAAACTGACCTTTATACCACACTTAAAGCAGCTACTGGTCAAATGCACAAGAACACTGAACATTCTCCGTGTCCTCTCTACCACCAGTTGGGGAGCAGATCGATGTTCCATGTTATATAAGATAAGTCGTACTCTTATTCAATTGAAACTTCAGAGAGAGAGACCTGAGCTAGTCACCGAGCAAGTCAGACGTGCCAATATGTTATTCAGAACGGAACGTTCATCCTCGCCAGTCAGGCAGTTAGTGCTGCCCGTCAGATCGCCGACGGCTTACCGCCAACCTCACGCCGTACCAAGTCGCCGCGTTGATCGCCCGAGCCAAGCCTGGGGCAACCATCGAACCGTCCAGGACCCGTATTTTACGCTGGGGAGGAATCCTCATCCAACCAGCCACTACTGCAGACCAAACCTATCTGTGCCAGCCATGGAACACTGAATTTAAAGTAAGTTGTTCCCCTACTAAAAGTCCAGTCAATCTTTATTCTGTATTCCTCAGGGGTGTCGCACCCATCAATTCAACCAGAAGAAATTAGACAAACCATAGAACCCCAAATACAAGCCAAGGTATATGCAGTTCATCGAATCTATTCTAAGAACAGTAATCATCCCACACACTTCATGAAGATAGTGACAACGTCAAGTACAGTGCCGACTGTATTTTACGAGATGGCTGTTATTATCATATATTTCATTTTAGAGCCGAACGCCCACATCGACGACCACTCAATAATGGTTCAAACCAAGCACTCAGATATCGCAAACAACCAACGGAAATCTTCCAACATGAAAATACCAAAATACCGCCGAGTTCAGACCGTATTAGAAGAAACATGAAGACGGATTCAGACAACCCGACTCAGAAGACGACAACACCCATTGTTAGCAACACGCCAAGTTCCAGTAGTTCAAGAAAGAAAAAGGACAGTTCCTGCCAGACTTCAATCCCAGTTCCACAGAATTCAACAACCAGCCAGACTCAAACCATTACGAAGATAACCATCGACGCGACAGCACAAACTGAAAAACAATCTACCTCCTCGCAGAAAACTCAAACCAAAATCTCGAGAAGAAACAAAGCATCACAGACCAGCGAAGAACAACTCACCAAGAACAGCCAGTAGTTCCACCACCAAGACCACGCTTCTCACTTGCACCAATGGGCTTCAAGTGTGGAAACAAGTTCATGATGAAGTTACCACCCTATCTACAAGACTGCAGCTAACAGTTTCCATGATACCACCAACATAGTTCATCAGTTTTTGTTTTTTTCCCAGCTACTTCGGGCACGGTCTGGGTAGATTATTCGGCACCCAGGCCGTGAAAGTGGGTTTTCTCGGTCACTCCGCTTTCCCCCTACAGCAAAATCTCTGGCATCGGACCTGTAGGTCCCAGCCTCATTCTGAAAAGGGCCGTTTACCCAGTCAAGGGTATCCAATCAATCACAGTAAATTTTAAAATCAATTCGCCAGCCTCCAGGGTACTCCATCCTCGAGCCAAGGTCTGGCTCACTTCACTTTCACTGCTTTCGTCCAGTTCTCCCGTCCTTCCTGTCACTCACAAATACACCACTCCATTTTTTGAAATGTTAAAAATAAAGTAAAAATTCCACGGATATTTTAAAACATTTCTCACGTAGGGGATCTAAGAGGAACTACAAAGTTCCTGAACACTCCAGTTGGAGAGAGAACTCTTCTGATTTCTCTCTCTCTCTAAACTGAACCCCTGCCACGTTAGTTTAGTTTAGTTTAGTTATTCAATTGAAAGTCGACTATGGATCACTGGTCTATAGCTCTGCCAGACTCTTGGCCTTAAAATGCTGGACCCCATTCATCATCAAGGACTTTGACTCTGCACTGGGGCTTTCCGCACTTCCCCAGTTTAGAGCTTATATATAGAATCTCGTGAACCTTCTCTGCACCTTTGCCGTTTGCAACTGTCTTTACTATATTCTTCAAAACTTTGTTTCTTACCAAAGCATCCAACCTTGGGATGTGTTTTCCTTCCTCAGTGGGCCATACTTTTTCAGAATAGACAATCTGCCATTGCTCCCTTTGGCCTTTAAGGCCCAGGCTAATTGGATGAATTGGGTCTGTCCTTGGACAACATTGCAGAATCCACTGGTGAGCCCATCCCACCATAGCTTATTACAGTTCCCAAATGTGACCTTTCTTTAAGTCATCTGAGAAAATCAGGTACTCCTGATTGGAAGTACCATCTTTTATTTACTGAACATCTTTCAAACAATCTTTCCATTCCAACTGATTTGGATGGTTCCAAATCAGGTGACTCTGTGGGCTCTGCCATAGTTTGTTGCAGTTTGGTGGTTGTGTGCAGAATCCCCTCTACAGCTTCTGTGTTCACTGCTGAACTGTATGCCATTTCTCTTGCCCTGGATCATATTGAAGCTAAGCAGTACTCCAACTACACTATTTATACTGACTCACTTGGTTCTCTACTAGCCCTGGAATTGATTCACTTCAGCTCACACCCTGTTCTTGCTGATATTCAAAACCGACTGCCCCATTTCTCATTAACATCTATTTTTATTCAGTTTTTCTGGATACTGAGGCCATGTTGGTATTCGTGGGAAGGAGCTTGCAGACACGGCAGCTAAATCTGTCTGCTCTGGCACTATCACCACTGTGCCTATTCCATACATGGACTATGGTCCTGTATTCAAGGCTTGGCTCCATGCCAGCTGGCAGTCAACTTGAGTGAGCAATGTGAAAACAAGCTTTTCCAAATAAAATCCTTTATTGAACTTTGGCCATCTAGCTTCCATAAGATTGGAAGGAGGAAGTTGTTGTGACTAGAATACGATTTATCACAGTTTTTTAACTCATCGTTTTCCTTTATCTGGAACTGATGCACCAGTGTGTAGTTTGTGTGATACTTAGGCCACAGTAAACCACATTTTACTTTCTTGCCATAATTACGACTCTCAACGACGGCACTATTTTAAACATGTTCTGTCCCAAGGTTTGTCCATAACATTAGACTGTTATTGGTGATGGTGATACTGTCCACCTTGATAAAGTTTTCAGTTTTTTTAATGTCATTTAAGTGTTTGATATTTATTCATTACACCTTTTTAATTGTAGTTCCCTTTTAAGAATTCACAATCTTTCAAGTTTGATTTGAAATTGGAAAATGGTCATGACATTAAATAACTTGACACCAGGACTGGAAAGGCCAACTTCAGGTGACTAACACTGCTGTTTGAACTACCCTTTAGTCATCCTGTAGAGTTATTATTACACATTTCCTGCATGTCTTTTAACACTTTTATTACTTTACTTTTTGATACTGGCCATAATGACACATGACCCAGAACCAGGACTGGAAAGGCCAACTTCAGGTGACTGATGATGGTTCTTGTACTTACCTGTTAGTCTTCCTGATGGGTTATGATAATTAACATTATGCTACAGAAAGTTCTTTACAACTTCTCTTTCTGTAGTTTCTCTCTTAACATTGTAGACTGGATGTCAACATTGGTTTTATGCTATTTATGTTTTTTAAATGCTATTTTGTTTTACCTTCATTTCCTTTTATGAATTTTACTACATTTACTTTATTTTTACATTTTTACCAGGCATTTGGTGCAGATAGCTCAGCTGCTTTGTGCCATAAAGCACTAAATGAACCAACCAATTAAGTATGGAGTTCATTACTGTGGGTGCTTGACTCAGTTTGTATTAGTAAGGGAGTCATCTTTGACACAGATCAATGGGTCTTTCAGACTTTTCAAAGAGGCTTACCCCATCATTACGTGTCTACTCCTCCATTATCTCTCATAATGGTTGTTTCCCCCAAGGATCATCATATCCAGTCAGTGAGCAAAAGCCAACAAAAAAATCTGCACACAGAGGACAAAGTTTGTTGACTTCTATATTAATGGTTTTTATTCCTGTCTGTTTTTTAGTACCAAAGATAGGTGATTGGACACCTGTCATCAGTCTCTCTTGTCTCAATCATTTGGTGTAGCCTCCTTGGTTTATGAAGGAGTCGTTTCTTTTCCTTTGGTGGCACATTTCACCCAGTCTGGATGACAGTTTGATGTTGATGATGCCTATCTTCCATATCTTGAACGAGTTTCCAAGTATAATGCATTATATATGTTTATTCATGAGAGACAGGTTTTTAGTTTTGCACTCTTCCATTTGGCCTCTCATCTGCCCCATACATCTTTTCACATCATTTTCACTCAGGCATTCACACTCACCATTATATGGATGACTGGCTTTCTCTTGTTCCTTCCTACCACTTGGCAGAACTTCACACTTGAGCTCTTTTATCTGAAGCTGTGAAAGTTGGTTTACTCATCAAAACAAAGAATACTTCTTTATTCCACACAGTACCTCTTCCATTTAGAGTGTTTTTCAATTCCTGCTTTGGTTTTACCCAACCTTCTACTCTTCACCTTCAGGCCATGGAAAGGGCTGTTTTTCTAATACAGTTGCATCTCTTTGGATGGGGGGATGTGATCATCCTTGAAATCACTCATTCCTTTATGTTAGGCCCACGTGTTCCTTTCAATGGTCGGGACCAATGAAACATTTGCACACATGTGCTGGATTGTCAGGTGATCCAATCAGCTTCCAACCTGCTTGATCTTTACTGATGGTTGGACAGATACACATCTTTTCACGGATGCTTCTCTCCAGGGATGGGGTTCTTGTATTGGGGATATAAAATTCTAGACCCTCTGTACAAAAGAGGAATCTTCTTCCCCGTGAATACCTTAGTATTTCTGGCAGTTAAGTGAACCATGTCTTTGGGTCTTGCATTGTTGTAAATGATGGTGATAGTGTTTCACCTTGACAATTCCAGGGTGGTCTCATACATTTCCAAGCAGGGGGGGGGGGACACTCACTCCTGGTGTTCCTGTTCTCACACATTCCATTTTCTATTTTGGGCCCACAGTTATGAGATTGTTTTTTTTTCTTGTCATGTTCCAGGTGTAATGAATTTGGTGGCTGATTATACATTGCATTCCAGCAGAATTCATCTCAGAGAATGGATGCTTCATCCACAAGTTTTTTATTGGATACCTCATATTGATGTTTTTGCCACACACTGAAATGCTTAGCTTCCATCCTTTTGGTCTCTTGTACTTCACTTTCTGACTTTGGTTATAGATGCTCTCAGTCAGGATTGGATCAGTCTTCATTGTTACACATTTTTTCTAATTCATCTGTTGTCCAAATTTCTTGCATTGATTTACTCTTCATTTTGTTGAGTTATTCTGATGGTTCTTTATTGGCTGGCTAAGCCTTAATTTCCATCCTTTACTATCCTCAGTAATGCCAACTTCTGCTTCCTCACTGACCATCTATCTTATGTCAGACATTTTTCATTTGGCAGTCACGATTTCATGACTTCACAGTTCCCTTTTATGTGGTTTGTTTTGTGATATCAGAGATTAACCTTTTAGGTAGCATCTTTTTTAATGTTTTCCATATAGCATTCTTCTTCAGAATATTATTAATGGAAATTATTTATTTGTTGTTTGTAGTCTCTCAGATATGTTTTTGATCCTCATCCCATTTTGCTGCATATTGTTCCATGTCTGACATGGTTATTTGACAAAGATTTTGCAACTTTATCCATTTCTCTATATAAGAACTTTGCCAACTAATTTTTGTTTTGCTAAGATTAGTAAAGTTTTTGAGTCCCTAGTTTTGTTCCATCTGAAATGTTTCAGGGTTCTCCATCTTACTCATTCGCAGGCATTGCTTTGTTAGATATGTTTCTTTTGAACTCTGCACTAGCTACTGGTTGACTGATAAAAAAATCCAAATGAGTTATGCTGGGATGGGGTATTCTGTAAGACAGCCTTATGGCTTTCTGGATGATAAACAGTTATACACGCTTATGGACTGTCCTGAGTAAAGCATAAGGAGATGTTGACCAACCCAGCTGGCCCCTAAATTGATTAAATTGGGGTAAGTTTGCTTTTCAAAATAGGGAGCATGGCTCACATATTATAGTGTTTCCAGGACAATGTTTCTCAGGGCTTCCCAGTGTGCATCATCCTCCATTTCTCCTGGTGGATTTTAGGAGTCCTTTCCATTCCCAGTTTTCACTTGCAAGAGTCATGAACAGAGGTTGGTTCCTCCTGAGTGATATTTTAACTCATTATTACACTCTAAAAGAAGAGAGTGAAGCTGGATGGTTTTCCCAGATACATGGTGGAAGCAGGACCAACCTACATGACAGCCTCTTAATAATTTCAACTAGAAATAACACTTAGCTGTCTGGTTCTGTTGAGCATAGCCCTTCTTTTTGGTTGTGTTAATTTCAGTGATCATGGAGGAAGATCCTTCACCCCTTGTAATTCTGCACATAAAATGTAAATTCCTGTGACATTGGTTGGATTTAGTTTGTTCCACATACTCTTTGTTATTTCATAGGACAAGGGGATATTGGCTTGCTTCTCAGAATAGAGAGTTAGAATTCCTTATCATAATCCCAGACCTAATAATATCTGTTTCTTTAAGTTGGGTCAAGGGTTTGTCCACTTTTGTGTTAATTGCCTTCTCCTCATAATTATGGTGGCTCAACATATGAAATTCTGTAACTTTAGGGTTAGAATTCAATAGTAATAACAAAGGAATGAAAATATATCTACAATGTGGTCCTCATACCCTTGTAACTCTGTCTTTGAGTCCACAAACTAATAATTCCAACAATAAGACATGGGATCTTAAGTACTATATTTAAGTAACTATGGGAGATTGTACATCAGCTAGCTGACTTACCCTGACTAAATGTGTCTGGTATTGCAGGAGATGGCCAGTTCTGATTTAGTTGTCCCTCTCAGTACATGCTTTCTTCTCATGGTGTTAGAGTTTTGTTTCTGTGGCTGGTTGTCCTTTATAGCCTACGTGTTAGATTTTACCTTGTCTGAGTGAAGAGCACACCTGTTTCAAAAGTCGTATGAACCCAACTTGTGTGCTGTTACTATATCTCACTTTTACACATATTATTTTCTACACAAATGTGCAGATATTGCCCTCACCAGACTTTCCACCTTGTCATTATGGGATTCTAATTGTAGTGTGAGTGGAGGTTAACATTTTCATATTTCAAAATGTATTTCCAGTAATATTTACCTCTCTCACACTCTCCTTTCTTCCCATGATGGCTGGTGTTTTGATCTGCTAATTTGGACAGACTTAAAAAAAGTAATAATGGAGACCGTGGCTCTAGGATAGGAGTGCATTAATATAGATGAAAATAATCACAATATTCAACTCACTATGGGTAGTATAATGGGCTGTAAAGGCTGGCATAAATAAGGTATGATTCATACCTATGATTCTACTTAACTAGAGGCTTAAACTTGTTTGATTGTTGTTTTTTTTCCTAATACTACTGATCAGGTTATCAGATTGCGTGGGGTATCGACTGATGTCAAAGATTGTGCACATGCGATTTTTAACATACATTAATAAGAAAGTTAGATGGAAATGACTTTAAACTTGAACAAGATGTTATGTTGGTGGTACTACTCAGTAAATTAATATTAACTATGTATGTCACAGTCATAACACTCGTGATTTACTGATATTTAAAGTGGACAATGGAGAATGGATATTGTCAGCTATATGTTAAAATTTCAAAGTACCAGTAGAAATATTTCAACCTCAGTGAAATTCTTAGCTACATATATTGTGAGTGTGAGTGCAGTGTTTCTACTCCAAACATTAGAAACTAAGTTCATTTTTGATACCTCTTCTTACATAAATAGCTGTTCTTGTTAAAGGCTGATCTTTCTATGCAAAAGAAATGTTCGTGCATGATACAAGCCTTTTATCTCCCTTCATTGGAATTTACCGATTTTAATGCATCTTTCACGAAAATCCTCATGTAACGACCCTCCACCAATTTAAGTGCAACATCCTCTTTTGATACTTGACTCTCTATTCAATTCTACTGAACTATCAGTTCTCATTTGGTAGTATTTGTCTTATAGTGTTTAGTTTGTGCTCCCTTCAAGTGTTTTATTTGAATATTTTTTCCATATCTTTATATTAATTTCTTTTACCAGATTTAATGTTTATTATATAGTAGTGATAATTGTAACCTGTTGAGTTATTCCAGAATGGAATCATTTTATATATCTACCCAGTTATGGAACTCATTGTTTCATTACAAAAACCTTTTGTTTATGCCGGCACAGTTGTGTTTAGTTATTCTATTTGTTTTATGAATTCATTTTTTTTCCACTTCAAAGGTTATGTGTTTTTGGCTTAACTTTGTTGGGAGATTGAGCATCCAGCACATTGACTTTTGTTCAGTCTCACCTTGAGTTTGGAGTAGTACAGATTTAAAAGTCTTTCAGCTTTGGAAGAATAAGATATTATTCTGTTATGGTTTTTCAGTAATGATATTATCTTTAGTTATTTGTGTTCAGTAACGTAAGTTGCATTATATTGGTTAATACTCATAGTCAACTTTAGATTAGCCATTAAACCTTAGTTGTATCTTTTCTGCCTTATAATTTATTTAGTCTTGCCATGGTCTTTGTTATTTTAGGATTAGCAGTAATTCATCTTTTGGGTATGTCAGTCATAGTTTAACTACATTGGTTTTTCTTTCATATAATCACATTGTTTCATTTGTATTATATATATACATATGAGAGTTGGAGATTATATATGTTGATACATCTGACAGGAATATTTAATGTTCTATAAGAGCCAAATGTAATTTAAACAATGCAGACTTTAAACCTGGTAGATGTGATACATGTAATGTACTTCTGTGAAATCTGAGCAACTGTGAACGAATTTTTATTTATAAAGTTGTAACAGACAAGACTGTATTTTATCAAATGGTTGCTGTTACGGATGAATTTTTGTGCAAAATTATAATATCTCGTGTTTAAGAAGAATAACTTAAGACAAATAAGGTGTTTTTACTTTTAAAGAAAGTAAAGGCTTATATTTTTGTAAGATTTCATTAAACATGGGTAAAAGGTACACTGAATAATACATTTAATTTTTAATGAGTGCTCTGTATACGTTGAACATTTCTCTCATTCCAGTGTTATAATACATGTGATGACAAAATGTAAGATATCCTGTATGTAGTATTGGCAGAAAAATATGAAAATATACTGCTATTCTTTAGATGCAAAAATCCAACATTTCATGAGCAAATTTCTTTCCAGTTCAACAAAAATTTACTTCTTGATTAGGGGAGAATATTGAGCTTTGTTTTATCTGTGTTTCCAAGAAAATGTTTGTTGTAGCAGGATAATTTTTGTTTTATAAAAATCTTGTAAGTCTTGATCAGTTACAATTGGATTATTCTATCAACAAAATGTATAGGAGTACAGATGTACATAATATTAAAATTGTTTTGAAAATGTAAATAAGCAAGTTGTATAACTACAGGTGCTATGAAAAGGTTGTTGCAGAACAGACTGTATCAAAACTGTATTCTGATATTGTTTGGAGTTTTTCATAATAATGTAATTCCATAAAAGAGCAGCACTTTTAGAAAAGGTATGTAATAGCCATTTCCAACAAGAAATATTTATATACTCAAATCATAAAGATGTTTTCAAATCAGGGATTTTAATTCTCAGGATGGAGGATATCCACTACAATTAAGAGCACTGAAAAAACAGAATATGGATCATCAAGTGTTATCACAGCTGTTGTAAGCAAAGTGGAAGAATCCACAGACAAAAAGGTCAGTTGGAAAAGCCATTCATATCCTCCAGGCAATATTATGGAACACAAACAAGGTTCTCTGTCTAGAAGTGAGACCACTTAGGAACGGGTTCACCAAGATGAGGCTTCCAGTCATATCTCCCATTTAACTGAAGTTACACATACCTCAAGCAGCTGGAATAGGAACAGGATATTTATGGTATTCCATACCAAACCATATCAGTCAAGTTTCCAGACAATGTGTTTCTGGATTTGTGTACAAACAGGCTGTTGAATTCATAAAAACTGCTCTTCCAATAAATTAGGTGAATTGTGGAAAGCCTACAGGGAGAACGTGTTTTGAATGTAATATCCTTTACAACAGAGCATTTTGCAAAGGAGGCTACTGTGCTACAGGACTTTTGTCAGGATGCATCATTGTGGACAGGAACAGTGATGGTGTGGTGAGGTCCCAAAAATATTTTGCATTTTGAAATTTTTGTAAGATAGTTATATTTGTGAACACACGTCTCATAAAGATCTTCAAGTGCACTATTCAATATTGAAATAAGAAAGTTTGTAAAGAGATGGCTTATTTCTCAATCTAATATTTGTAAACAGTTAAATAGTGCATCTATTTAGTTTCCAGCCTCAACGTTAGGAGAGAAGTTGAAAACTAATGCAAACTACTATATTTGATCAATGAATCACTAAAAGTGAAACATTTCTTGAAAGACTGTAAGAGGTTCAATTTGTATTAGGCACAAGTATATGCAACTAGGTACATGGTATTTTGCAAATAAAATATTGATTGGTCAGAGAAGTACAAAATATTTGCACATGTTCCAGAGATATTTTGCAGAGAATAATTTATGAACACGCACAGCAAAAAATTAAAAGAAAAATATCTGAACAAGAATACAGTGTGAGCCTTGGCTTGAGAAGCTAAGAGCTTGTGGGATCTGAACTGATATCACCATGTACTTGTTATTTGAATAGGTAAAGATCTTGTGGGATCTGAAGTGATATGTTTGTGTAGTTACTGTTTCAATAGGTAAAGTATTTGTAGGATCTTAACTGTATTATGTGTATATTCAGGGGATGAGTACAAATCTTCAGTATTTCAACTGAAATGCTCATGCAAGATTAAGTAAAGATAAAGAGTAAGCAAAGTAATTTATTTCTGTGTCAGAACAATAATAATACTGAATAATAAAATGTTAGTTACATATTTTACAGGATCTAAAATTAATTTTTAAAGTCAACAGTACTTACCATTGTTAGTGGAGTCAAAACAAAAATTGATAATTTTAGAAAATAATTTTAGGCTAGAAGTAGTAGAGATTGTCAAAAAGAACAGAAACTAATTGAAACAAAATACAAAGATTATATTTTCAAGCCTACAACTAGGGGCACTAAAATATAATCTTTGTATTTTGTTTCAGTACTTTTTTGACAATCCCTATTCTCTTTTTTTTTAAATTTAATAACTTACTAATCTTACTTCTTATGTTGTTTTTATGTCCATTTGTGCAGAATAAATTTTAAGCTATGTATGTAAATATGCATTATGTTGAATGTTGCATGTTTTTCAACAGTTTACTGCTGTACTGATTTTTTTTGTTTTTCCACCTCAATCAACTTTCAATGAAAAATAATCAACTTTGGATCAGGGGCATTTGTAATGTTCCGTATAAGATAACTGTCTCAATGTTGGTGCAAAATAATCTCCAAATTTTATATTTTTGTGAAACAATAGTATGAATTGATGGGCACATTTTGATTTTCTCTAACAGTAGGAAAATCACCTATTTTGCTTATTGTCAATGTTTGGGTGGTCATGCCAATTAAAGGTAGGTTTTAAATGTTTCAAAAATAAGTATTTTTTTTTAAGGTGGATTTTGCCTGTATTAGAGTTTTGAGCAAATTCCTGTGCAATCTCTGTTATTAACTTCTGATGTATTAAACATTGTAACAAATACTTTTAATTAGTTGGGTGAATAATTTTATCAATTGATTAATTTCATGAAAATGATAAACTAACCAACATTAGTGTTTCTAATTGTTGGTTATTACAACTGTTCAAGTCTCATGTGAAAGTAATTTGTTAGTTCAGCATTTACAATGAGTGAGTCTGATGGTAAATTTGTTAGTAGGGTGTAACTTAAAGACAAACACAGTTAAAATTCAAGATTAAAAGTGAATAGCTTTCTTTGTTACCATTCACTGAGTTAACTTAAGCAAATAAGATACAAGTTATTCCTAAATTTTAGCCATATTTAAGTTTCATTCTGTTGTATGGGGTAGCTCTCTCTTTAATAATATAACTTAGTTAACTAATGCATGCTAAGTATTTAAATTTAAGCCAGTATTCTTAAGGTTATCCTTTGCTCATCGGGTAAGAGGAAACATTTTATCTTGAACTGCAACTTTTATTAGACCTTGTGGATTTTGGAGATTATGTTTATATTGATTTTCTGAGGATCTAATAGTACTTGAAATAATAAACATTAAAGTACATGAAATGTTTTCTTGTGTGTAATGTTTCATTTCCTATGAATGTATAACTTTACATTTTATGATCCTCAATCCTTTATTTTTTTTCTTATTTATGCTTCAAATAAAAAAAGTGAATAAGTTGACTAATGGTAAATCGTCTACATCAGATTATTAATTGACGTGGTACTTTGCCTCTACTCACACACATATCTATTATTATTCTGTGCTGCCCTCTGTTTGCAAAGTTTTCACACATGCCAAAAGTCTTTCATTTCCATGCACATACAATTTCCATACTTCACATTAGCCATTTTTTATGGCATAAATTTTCCATTTTTTGTTTTCTGTTGACACTTTAGTTCTAAGTAAAAGTTATTCTTTGAAAGGTTTGGCTATTGTATTGTGGGTTTTATATGATTTTGTGTATTCATTCCTACTTTGTTTCTGTGCATTTTGGCATAGCCATAAGTAAACATTTGTTTGGTTTTCTTGTTCAGTAATATGTGTATGTTGTTAACATTTTACCAGTTTTCTCAGTTTCTTCATTGTGTTTGTATTCTAGAATGACTTCAGATATTGATATTTACTATACAATTGGCTACAGTATGTTATCAGTCATCAGTCCTTCTTCTCAAATTTTCTGATACTTTTCTGTCTTACTACAACCATTGTGAAAACTTCACACATTGTTTGGGTAGCATTGGAGAAGAAAAACAAGAGGTGAATACTTTATCTAGTTTCCAGTTCTCCATCTTAGCTACACTTTACAATAACATTAGGAATCTTACAAGCTGTGAAATGCTCAATAATAGCAATTAAGTGCTCAAACAAAGAAATAATTCAAGTTTAGCTGTTATTGGTAAGCATCATGCAGAAATATGTTGAATACAACTGCCATTTCGTTCTTGGCCCATCCCTACCTACTAAGGCCTACCGTGCTTAGTGATATTAACAGTTATGGAATTTTAAGTTAATTTTTTGAAATTTAAAGTAGATTATATGGAATGTAATATTTCCACCCGTATCTATAACTATAGAAATATCATGAATTAGATCATAGAGAATATATTTTCACCCCTATTTGTAGCTGTAGAAATACTAGGGTATTATTATCAATAGTGTACATGGATCAAAAATATGATTTAAGTTTCAATAAGCAGAGAATACAACTATTTACTTGAGATGAAATTACAGTATCCTTGTTAAACTAAACTAGAGTTTCGTAAATATTACAGTTACGTCCAGCTCTTAGTGCTAGAGTTTCTTGATTATTACAATTACTTTCAGTTGTTATTGCTAGATTTCCTGTGTATCTTACTGATTTCACCCCTCCCCTTTTGTTTTTGTTCTTTACATTGCGTTTTGTTACAGGCACAGAAAACATATAGTGTAACACAATATAATATACAAAGAAATTGAAACCCTTTAAAAAAATGTCCTTTTATTTGAAGTGTAGATACCATTTTTTATCTTTTTTTCATGATTATTATAAAGAATTGATTGAACCTTCTCATCTTTATATAGAAAAATGGATACTTTATAAAAGAACTGATAAAATTCCACATTTACCAACATCCAGATTATAATTATAATTCTTTTACAATTTTTGTTTTTCTTTCAAATGTTAGTTAAGAAATAATTTTTGTACAATATTATCATCTGATTTCTTTAGCTGCAGATCTTAAGTTATGATTTTGAAAGAAAAGTCAGTTGACTTTCATTTAAGGAAAACCTTTGTGTGAATGACTTTTCTGTGAAAACACAATCAATGAAATCTAACTTGGATGGAATACTAAATGAGAAGATACCTGCTAATGGTTGCTTAAGCTAGGTGTGACATGGTTTCTACTTAGGAGTTGTGTTACAGATGTTCATTGCTATTTACTTACACTCAAATATTTTATAAATTTGAAGTAGGTCATTTAATGTTCTCTAAACGTCTCAACAGATGGTGCCACAATCGCTGAGTTTGCTCTCATTTTATGAAATGTGTGTTTAAATAAACGTTTTGAAACAGAAAAAGTATATATTCAGTATGTAATCTGGAAGTAATTTACATATTATTCCATAAAAAAGAGTGACAAAATTTTAAGGTGCTCCGTGTTTTGTATTAATTCCATGATCTGTTTATAAATCTTACTCAAAACTGTATATTAATTCTTTTTTTAACGTGTATTGATATCTACAATATTAAATGGAAGAATAATGATATTGGTGTACAGAGTTTGAGAATTTTAAACAAAAGGATGATTTTCTTCTCTTTAAAGAAAATGGAAGAAAGTCTTTTGATTCCAGTGTTAGTTTCAAAATATTTATTTTTAATTATACCACTTTAGATATTTACATACTAACTATTAATTAAATTTCTTCTTTCTGTGTAATAATTTATCATATTCATTAGTTGGTCTAAAAAGATATACAAATTTCATGTTGTTATTAAAACCAAGGATACAAAATAATTTGTCACTTTTTAGAACTTTCCAACTTGTCAGAGCTAAAATGTAAGTTCAGAGTTTGAAATATTATGATATCCTTGTGCAAGGATTGTTATTAATGCTTGTCCAGTTTTCCAGGAGAAGTAAAGTATGCAGAAGGACAAGTGAAATTGTTTTTGTACTTGTATTATCAGACAGTTGGAAGTTTTGAATGGAAATGTGAGTGGAAATTTGTTTTAAAAATGTTAGAGAATATACATATTCACCACATTGTAACCCCTATTCCATTATTTGTATCATCATGAATTCCACAACTTATTATATTATATTGATGACATAATTCCATTTCTAAAGTGGTGACACAAACAATAGTCTGCATTAGATCAAACACATTTGTCAGAGAAACTTTCAGTGCACCAGAGTCTTTTTTCTTAGGTATGCATGTGTATACACACACCAAATTAAACTTTGAAACTAACTAGCATGGACTCAAGTAAAGGCCTTTCAGGGGAGAAACTTGAAACTGACAGAACAGTTGAAAGGTGGTGCAGAAAACCAGAGTTTAACCCTTTGGTAGAAAGACAAGAAAACTAAACTAAGGAAGAGTTGGAAAGGGAGCTTCGAGAACAGGATGATTAAAATGTTGCAGTTGAACAGGATAAGCTGGGAGTCACTGGTGAACTGTCACTGCATAGTTTATGGTTCTTACGTTGCCAACTTTTGTTGAAGGAACTGGCAGATAAGATCTGATTAAATTGTACTACATTCAACATGTTAGTGGTTTAGTCTATTTGCATTTAAGTTTTAGATGACTGTTACAGTTTTTTGTTTAACTTTTGTACTATACTCAACAAGCTAGTGGGTCTTATTCATCTACTTCCAGTCTCCAGATAACTGTATAGTTTTTCTTTATCTTTATTGTATGTTGAACATGGTAATGGGTTTTCTAAATTTAAACTCCACTTGGTACAATAAAATTATTTTTGCTACCTTTGTGCTACAGGTAACATGCTAGTAGTTCTTATTTTTTTATTTCTTTTCTTCACAGGACATTATTCATAAAACAAACTTTTGGGTCTATCTGTTTCACCCTTTGCTATTAATGACTTGCTACTTCCCTTGATTTATCCACAGTCTGAATAATGCCATACTGCACCTTTGATTTGTAATTAGTTATTTTGAGCTTAGCATTATTTTATTAATGTCTTGACTTCTTGGATGCCAAAGTGTTAGTCTTTTCAATTCACTGAATGTTTTCATTACAAAAAAGTTTTTGAAGTGTCATGAAGACTAACTTGATCAAAGAAATGCATGTTCAAGTTTCAAAATATTCTGAATATTGTGTGGATAACTAAAGAGAAACATGAACATCAGGAGGAAAGAACCAGGAAACTACATTACTTATAAAAAAAAAAAAAAATCTTAATATTTTAAAGTATTTAAGATAAATTATATACCAAACTTGTGTAGTTTCATAAAAAGTACAAGAGTTTGTCTGCTTTTTGTATGGAAAACATGAGGATATTTCTAGCTACTCTCTCATGGTAAAGTTCACTTTGTGCAACAATCTTTACCACAGTCTTCCATGGTTAACTAGTTTTGTGAACACATATCCAACAATAGCTCAGTTGGTAGAGCCGTGAGCTGTAGTAAGGTTGTGCAACACTGTAACCATAATCCCTCATAGTAAACTAGTTTTGTGCAATAATCTGACCACAGTTTCTCATGAGGTAAAGCTGGGTTTGTATAATGCTTTAATCACAATTTATTTTATTATCAAACTAATGGCTCAAACCACGGCCTCTTATGGTAAAGCTAGTTTTGTATAATGCTAACCAGTCTTTTATGATAAAGCTGGTTTTGTGCAACACTTAACTACTTTCCAAATACAAACAATATTTCAGATTCATTCATTAGGTGGGAGTTGAAATTCCAAAACATAAGTTTCTGTAATATACTAACCAAACATTTAATTTTAGTTAACATAGATAAGCAGTTTGGGAGTATCATGTGTACAGTACAGAGATTGTTAACAAACATTTATTTACCAGCGAATAGAAACCACCCTGACTTGAATAGTATTTTGTATTAACCTTAGTCAAAAGGAACATTGGGTGTTTGTTTGGAGTTGTTTTGTTTTTGTTTTTTTTTGTATTGCACATTATATAATACATTTTTACATACTTTTTGTCTAGTGAGAAATGACTTGTTTTTGTTTTTAATGAACATTGTCCAAAGTACTACGTTGTTTATGTCATGCTCCAACGTTAGGCCAAAGATTGCTATATGTACTTCAGTATTTACGTCACCACGTTTGGCAACACTTGTTATTTTCAGAGTTGCCTTTAAATACCCACACTTCCATCATTTTTAGACTCTTACAACTAGGCCATAATATATGTAACTGGTTTGGCTATCTTATTCATAAGGTTAGCTCGCACTTGAAGGACACCGGCATTGTTTTTTTTGGTATCTTACTAAAGGGCAATCCGTTTGCACACTAAAAATAACCCGCCGAGCGCGTCACATAATTTTCATTCGCGGCTTCTTCGTCTTCAAACGAGGTGGTTATATATTGTACGTTGATAAGACTTGAGGATCTTTAAGTTTATATAAATGTTAAAGAGGGATATTTAAGTTATAATTTTGTTTAAGAATACGTTAGAAAGTTTCTGAAAACGGGTGACTGTTTTGTAGTGGTACGGTATTAATTAATTTAGATTAATTAAAGAGTGTGTAGATAAAACAATTCGGGTTTTCATATTTGGTGAACACATTAAACGAGTTTAACTACTTTTCTTCGATGTTCAGGTTATGTTTTCGTCCATGCTTTTTAGGATTTTTTTCATCTTTAAATGTAAGTATTAAATTAATTATTTACACAATCATTGCATTGCGACTATAACCACAGTTTTATATTTAATCTTGGAGTAATAAATAGAACTACTAATACTTTATTTCTTTATGTGGTATAGAAAAGCCATGGTGTTGCTCTTTACCAACAACAAATCAATTGTAGCATCATTTCAACACTCTTATTAACGGGCAGGTTTGTCAAAACAGACAACTACTATGATAAATTAAAAACAAACCAGCGAATAAAGCTAAATAAGAAAGAAGGTTCCATTAAGTAGAATGTAGCAGTTTCCCCGATCCTGTTGAAGACCGCATCTTGAATGGATATCTTGAACTCACATTTGTACTTTATTTATTTCTAGAACATGTTTATATTCTGATCTACTGAAACTGTTATATGGTAATATGGTCGCCTTAAATCAGTAAACAGCAGTGCCTGTAAGTAAATAGAAACAAGTTAACAGCCACGAGAACATTAAAATATAGCTTCTTTAGTTTTTATAGAACTGCAACATATAAAACTAATAAATTTGCTCTATACACATGTATATAAACTTCAAATGTAGCAAATATTGTTTGAGAAGTGTATAATACACTGTGTGTATGTTGAGAAAATTATGTCTATAACAACCAGAGGCGTTCCTATGTGCTAGCATATGGTGTACGTGCACTGATTCTGTTTGCCAATTTTACGAATTCTTAGCTGGTGTCTTGAAACATTAGAACAAAAATCTCCGATTGATATCACTCGGAAACACCGAAAATTCTTCTGTGTATGCCCGATCCTCGAATAAGCACCAAGCGGCCTCTCTGATAACAATGTTGTTGGAATGACTGGGAAATTTTAGTATTAGTAAGAAGCTTTGTACCTTAAATGTTGTACGTGATCATGTCTAATTATTGGTGACGAAACGTACATAAATTTGTTCTGCCACAAATAGGTGTTTCAAAGTTTATATTGTTTGTGAGTAGGTAAGTCGTAGAAAGTAAACGATAGATAGGTTAAGCGATATACGTGATTCACACCATATCTTAGGCACGTGTTTCTGCCGTGTTTGCTATAATTTTTATTGATCGTGCAGATGGTACTTTGAGGAACTTATCGAAATGTGACACAAACAACATGATGTATTTAAATTTTAAATGAAAACTTTCACCTTTTCAACTTATATGTTAATATGTAATGGTGTACGTTACTTAATAGACGTTTGTGCATTCTTTTAATTGTACAGTTTTAACCCTATTTTTAGAAATTATTCGTTTTTCAAGACGGGTTCTGCTTTCAATAATGGTAGAATAATATTACAAACTTATATAATAAACACCAAGAGAATGAGATTTTGTGTATGCTTGTTTATTGTTTGTTTTGTTTTTTCATTTTAATTTATTGTTGAGTTATTATCTGTTTAAAGTCAGCTATAACCAAGTTCACCCTGGGAACATTTCTGTGATATGCCTGTTTAAGTGCATGCTGTCAGGGCTTGGTTGACACACCTACTATTCCTTTGTTGAGTCTTTGTAGAGATAGGCTAAAAGACTAGGATGATGCAGGGAGCATTCCTATAATAAGTCTGTCAAAAGATATACCAATAACAGTTAATAATGTAAGTATTCCTGTCCTACATCTGTTTATAAAGATATACACTATTTATTTACCTTTCAGGATGATTGCATGTTATAACTGACAAGTATACACTATTTATTTACCTTTCAGAATAATTGCATGTTATAACTAACAAGTATACACTATTTATTTACCTTTCAGAATGATTGCATGTTATAACTGACCAGTATACACTATTTATTTACCTTTCAGAATGATTGCATGTTATAACTGACCAGTATACACTAGTTATTTACCTTTCAGAATGATTGCATGTTATAACTGACCAGTATACACTATTTATTTACCTTTCAGAATGATTGCATGTTATAACTGACCAGTATACACTATTTATTTACCTTTCATAATGATTGCATGTTATAACTGACCAGTATACACTATTTATTCTTACAACCAAAACTGATTTTTTTTCAACCCTAGGTAAATTTTATTTTATTGCTGTATAGCTACACTTAACCATCTGAAAGCTATTTATTATAGTAACCACAAAGCTTTGTATAAACCAACAACTGTACTCTAAAACACCTTACAGTTAAATTACGGTCATACAACATGATGTAAAAATGCTAGGAAGTTAAGTGTCATGAGATTTTTTCATTTAAGTTTTTCTTATCTAATAAGTTTATTACTTTTATAAGAATAAAAAAAACATACAAAATGAGAAATGTTGTACTTACATCTGGAACTGAGAACTCTTTTCATCAACAGTGAACCACTGTATGCCTTTCATTTTGTAATGATGTCACTAATCTAAAATATTATTAATTTTATCTTGGGTATAAAATTTTAAACACAAAATATTACTGTGCACAAAATTTAGACTATTTTAAAACTAGCTATCAAAATAAGTTGTAAATAGGTTACAAAATTCTGTTAGCGAGTTGAGCAGATGACCACAGAGTCAGTGAAACTGAAGCTAATTATTTCCTAAACTGGCACCTAAGTGCACTAGTCACATAATGAATCTCGTAAAACATTATTGTTCCTTTGTGACTCAGAATACTCCATTGGCGGCAAATGTTGGAAAGAATTATTAACATTTTCTAAAAGATGTAATGGAATACAAAGAACTTGGTTTGCAGGTTTGACTTTTTTGAATAAGTTATTAATTAGTAATACATTTAAAAGGTCATGTAGGGTAAAAAAAGAGAGTTAAAATTGACAATTCAGAGTGAAGAAGTTACCATAATACACGAAGTGAATGCTGAAAATGTATTTAACTATTTTCTTTTAAAATTAAGATTTTGCAACTTGTATTAAATTTTAAAATATATCTTGATGCCAAATTTTTAATGCAACTGTAAAATAATTATCACAAACACACTTTGATTCCTATCATACACATAGCCTTACTTTCTGTTTAAAGATGTGCTGTGTTGCAGTTGACACAGTAAGTATTCCTGTGTTAAATTTCACCTGTTTATGAAGACCAGTTTCATAAACCTTGAATCAACTTTGCTTTTAGATCAGACAAAAAAGGGGATATAAGGTATAAGTAGAATAGTCAATGTAAACAACCCCTTTCAGTCCTGTACGTTTCCAATATAACTTTATTTTAGTGCAATAAATATAGCTTGATTTTCTATTGAATTTTTCTATACCTACTTGTTAATTAATGTTATTTTTGTGTTTTTCTAATGCTTCTTTCTTCTAACTATTTTTCCATCATGAAAATTAAGTTCTGCTTAATACAACACAAAAATAATTAATTAATTCAGCCACAAAGAATAATGAAATTTATTTTAAACAGTTCTTGTTTGACTAATTAAAAGTGGAAAATATGTTTAACTCTGTCAGAAAAAGCACTTTATTACTGGCTGTGAGTGTATACATTTGTTTGCTGGTTTGTTTATTAACACTTTGAAAATTAAAGTATAGTTTTTATTATTTCAGTAATGTTGGGGTTATTAAGTTCTTTTAGCACTTTGAAATTATCAGATATTTAATTTAATACATTTGACATTACTTAATTCAATATTCAGTCATAACATATTTTTGGAATTACATCTTTTCCCTCTACAAAAGAAAATTATGCATTTGAGAGAAATTGGGAAAGTAATAGATACAGTATCTAATTTTATATTTAAACTCAATAAAAACTAATCAGGGCAATGTTAAAAATTATCTGAGGGAATAAGAATAGTTGCCTTTGTGTAAATTATTTCATTAAAATCATTTTTCAGTACTGTATGAATCATGTTTCACAATTATCCCCCTGTTTTCTGATGTATTGCTAATTCCTGATGTAATCATGCTTCACAATCATCAGTCTGACATATTGTTCATTTTTTGTATAATCAACACAAGAAATAATTTACATTTAAATTATAAGATGACCCCCAGGACTTCACTACTGATTATTTCTTGTCATTATGTATCAGTGATAGATGGAATAAAATTAATAGTGTCTGTTATCCATTTTACAAAGTTTCATCATGCATACTCTGCCTAAATAATCTATCAAAGAAGAATTGAGATACATTGTCATTCAATTTGAAGTTAGTATTTTGTGTATAAGACTAAAATTATAGTTTTACTACATTGTCATTTTATAGGGTTTGTTAATGAACATAAATGTAAGGGAAATGTGAACTTTAAATACATAAGAGAAATTAGACTTAGTGTTTTATATAAGTGTGTAGAATATTAATAGTGGGAAGAAAAACACTGCCAGCAACTGTGGAATTTACTGCATCAAATATCTAGTTTGAAGGTGAAAACTATTAGTCAAAAGTATTGTTTATAATTTGAAAATTTTACATTGAAATTAGTTTTGGCAAACATTGGCTCAAATTCTTCTTCCTTATTCTTTGATTCCTCTCGCGTTTGTTCACAGGTGGAGAAAACAAAATCAATAAATAACAAACTGAACACTCATTGTCATGTCATTAACTGAATATGGAATGATAGTGGTTTATCTTTTGTAGTTAAAATGGAGAACAGCTCCCACTTTTATGGTGAAGTACTTCTTTGAAATTATTCTCAGTTTCATCTTTAAACTACTCATTATGAAGACCGCTTATATCATAAACCATCACAAGAAACTAGTGCACAATGTGGTAATGTGACAGCCTATTACTTTACAGTTGAAAACTGTAAGCAAATGAAATTTTACATTCCTGGAAATCATCCTTCAGACCTTTCCAAAAGAGCTTACAGATTTAATAAATAATTATTTTTACTTTTTTGGTTTTTGTTTTACTTATCTAATAAACAGATCATGTACATAACTCTTAACATACAACCATATGATGAATATGACACAAATAGGTACTAACAACCCATTTACATAACTCTTAACATATAACTACATAATGAAGGTGTGACACAAGCAGGTAATCTTTTGATGTATGATAAACTGAGTTGTTTGGATATTGGGTAAATAAAGGTGTATGAGGATAACCACATATCTCAAAACGAATCAGTGATCAAGATCATCTTAATGTTTCAGCATGATATGTTGAGTTATGCAGTTTTCTGTTATCTTTTTACTTAGGCTAAATATTACAGGCTTTAATGGCATTCTAAATTTTGCTTGTCAAGAAAAAAATAATAGAAATAATTCAAGTTGTACTTTTTGATAAACATGTAATTAATTTAAATATAAACTGATTTTGTGACTGTTCACTGTATTTTTTGTATTCTCTTTTCACAACATAGTATTGTTATCAGCCATTATTATATATTTTACCACCATTCAGTACTGTTATATATCAGCCATTATTATATATTTTACCACCATTCAGTACTGTTATATATCAGCCATTATTATATATTTTACCACCATTCAGTACTGTTATATATCAGCCATTATTATATATTTTACCACCATTCAGTACTGTTATATATCAGCCATTATTATATATTTTACCACCGTTCAGTACTGTTATATATCAGCCATTATTATATTTTACCACCATTCAGTACTGTTATATATCAGCCATTGTTATATAACAATTTTAGGGGACAGCATGGACCAATATTGGTCCATCTCAGCTGTTCCAAACTAAATTAACTTTTAAAAAAATCTTAAAACTAGTCCTCATCATTCATATACTTATCCAAGTTTTTCTTAAAACTTATTAAAATTTACTTCTTCTACAACAGTTGAAGGCAACCCATTTCAAAGACTAACCACCGTATTTGAAAAATAAAACTCTTAAATGAAGATGACTCCTCCTCTGCCAAAATTTTGTCTCCTAGTCCTACTATTCTCACTGTTCAACTTGAAAAAAGATAGTGCATGAACATTATCAGTTCCTCTTACAATCTCAACTCTTTTTTAAGAGAAAACAATTTTAAGGATCTTTTTCTCTCCATCCCAAGTACCACTTTAGCAACCTTTTTCAGAGCCCTTTCCAACAATTCAACATATTTCCTATGGTATAGAGCCCAGTATTCCAGATGTGACCTAACCATTGACTTGTACAATGAAATTATAACCTCTTTAGACTTGTATTCTGTATTACTTTATATACAACCTAAGATCCCATTTGCCTTACCACTGTTAATAGCAGTTGTTTGGATGACATTTAGAGTCTGATCAACCATTATACCAAAATTCCTTCCTTTCATAATGTTGTTAAGGTTATTGCCATTCAGATTATACTTGTAATTCAAATTATGATAACCTGCATGCAATATCTTGCATTTATTATAATTAAAGCTCATCTGCCAATTAGTTACCCAACTCACTAAATCATCTAAATCCTTTTGTAAAGCAGCAGCAGCCTCTTCACAGCAAACACCACCAAATATCTTGATATCATAAGCACATTTAAGTAATTTAGTGACTGTTCCTTCATCTGTGTCATTGATCTAAATTAAAAAGAATGATGATCCAAAGACTGACCCTGAGGTATCTCACTTATAAAGTTAATTCAGTTTAACTGAACTCTCTTTGTAATAACTCTCTTCTATTTAGTAGGTTATCATCCATACCTACAGAATTTTGGTTTTTTTTTACAAGCCTTTTATGTGGCACCATGTCTGATGCTTTCTGAAAATCCAGATACATCAAATCTACACCGTTACCCTCATCTACATATGCGCCAAAGAATGTTAAAAGAATTGTAAGGCAAGATTTTCTTTTCTAAAAAACCATGATGGCTAGCAAATAAAATTCTAAACTCTGTTAAATGACTTTGCAAACATCTTTTATCAGGATTTCTAAAACCTTTTTCACAACTGATGTGAAACTAATGGGTCTATAATTACTGGGACAATTTTTATCACCTTCTTTGAGAAGAGGAGTTACATTAACTAACTTTCAATCCTATGGTATCTTTCTAATATTCAAGGACTGACAAAAAATAGTAGTAAGCAGGTAACATATCCAGTCTTTAACCTTTAATAGTACTATTGTAAATTCATTGCTGTTGCTTGTTTCCCACCATGCATTATGGATAGATCATTTTTTTTTATTTTTTCAATCAAGTGGTGTTATTGTAGGTCAATCATTACTACATCCTTTTCATAGTGCAGTGCTGTTATAGATAGATCATTATTGGGTCTTTTCCATCATCCAGTGCAATTGTAAGTTGGTAATGTTTGTCATTAATTTTTTAAAACCCATGTTTTGGTCATCTTTGTTTTTTATGGAAAACAAGCTCACTATTAACTGTTAATTATTAAGTTTTTGGAGTTAATAAATAAAATGTTTTTCATTGAAACTTACAGTAATGAAAAGGATAATACTTAACATGATCTGTTCCAGTAATATTTAAAAAATAACATTTTTAATGATAGTCGCTTTTAAAACAGTTTGTCCAATTGAATTAGAGAAATAACTTATTTCTTTTTAAGGTTACAGCATTTATACAGGTTGTATTTATATAAAACTAGCTGTAAAAGGTTTATTCTTTTCATCACACTGTCAATAATGCTGTCATTACATAGCAACACAATTTTCACCTGATTGTTCTTAGGCCAACTATACTTTTTTATAACTTTGGTGATATAACAGCAAAATAGTTTAATTCAGTAATTTTATGACATTGAGTTGCAGCCAATTGCAAACTAAAATTTACCAAATAGGGTTTCAATTAAACCTTATGTTACATTTTGATATTAGACTTAATGCTTAAATTAGACTATAAAATAGGCCTACTATTACCAGTGTTATAGAGTCAGTGTTTAAAAAGCTTTAAGGTGGGAATAAATGGTAAATAAAAAATATTCTTTGAGTATTTTAACATAAATATATTTTCTACTTGGCTTTAAAAGAAAGAAAAATAAACATTATTACAACCAAGTACAGCGGATAACGTGGTGTGGCTTTGCTTTCTAAAAAACACATGCACACAACCAAGAATCTTTTATCCTTTGTACAGTCAAAAGAGTTGAAAATTTGTGTCAGAATGTCCACACTATGTTTTCTACTTCCTGACCTAAAATACAAAGAAAATGTTCAAGAGTGCTATTTAAGTCTCTTTCAAAGTGTACACATATTTTTATTCATAACCACAATTCATTTTTCTGCTTAGTTTTCATAAAAGTTTGGAGATTAAAGAATTAAATTGAGACTGATGAAATAAGTAAAGAATAGGTGCATCTTGGAGGTACAGACAAATTTGTTTTAGTTGAATTCTACAATTTCTATTAATCATTAAACAGTGGTTTCTTATCCTTTTTTGATGGGCTTTTATACTAGTGATTAATAACTTTAATGAAATATTTTATATAAGTACCTTGTAAAAATTTGCATCTTTTTACAGGTAAAGATGGAGGAAAGGTGACCACTGTTTTGGCAACCCCAGGCCAAGGACCTGATAGACCACAAGAAGTAGCTTATACAGACACCAAAGTCATTGGAAATGGATCTTTTGGAGTAGTCTATCAAGCTCAACTTGTAGATACTGGAGAAATGGTTGCAATCAAGAAGGTTTTACAAGATAAAAGATTTAAGGTATTGTGTTTCCTTTCTACTTGCTCAAGTGAATGACAGCCATGATTGATCTTTTTGTCTTATCCTTCTCCTTGTAGCTGGGACATATATTCTATATTGCATTGGGAAATGTACATTCCAGCCACAGTGAATGGGTTAAACATTTGAAATTTAATTATTAGGGCTAATTCTACTTTAGAAGTTAAAAGGCTTCTGAGACATGGTACAAAAAAAGAGTAACAGATGGAAAGTTAGAAAACTATATATGTTTTTCTTAGCTTGTGTTTTAATTTTACTGTGAAGTCATTTGAGTCAGGGTGTTAATGATGAGGGGGTTCTTTCAATAATATGTTTTTGTTATATTTTAAATCTCTTGTAATACAAAATGCATGAACATGAAGCCTGTAATACAGAAATAGATATTACTTGGTTGAAGCTTGTTTGATTCTTTACAGAATCGAGAACTCCAAATAATGAGAAGGCTGGACCACTGTAACATTGTAAAACTGAAGTACTTCTTCTACTCCAATGGTGAGAGGGTAAGCTTCTTTAAGTCATTATTTAGATCCAGTAAGTGAACTGCTAATGTAAGTAATCAGTATACCGATTCACGTTTCTTGAGTCACACATGTGTAAAGATCCCTGTACAGTTCTGTTATGAGTGAGATATGTTTTATATTAACTTGTTATTTTATTGTTAGTTTAATATCAAAATAAACAAACCATTGTTGGTATATTTTGATATTAAGGTATATTAAAATCCCAACTCACTATATCATAGAATAATCTTTATATAACAAACATGGCTTGTTTTATTGAAAAACTTACACTTATTTAATATATTTGCTCATTATGCTTATGAAAAAATATGATTCTCATGTAGTTGTTAATGTGTTTTCTAAGCTAGGACATTTATGGGAATGACTGTCAAACCTTTCTGTATAGTGTCTACATTACTATATTTCTTTATATGTTAACATATGATTATTTTCAATTGTACATTTTAGAAGGATGAACTTTACCTCAATTTGGTGTTGGAATTTATTCCTGAGACAGTGTATCGAGTAGCAAGACATTATAGCAAATCCAGGCAGACTATTCCTGTATCTTTTATCAAGGTGGGTTTAGTACAGTATATGAATATAGAGGGAAATAAAGAAAGTTTAAACAAAATCACATGACTTAAAGTGTATCAGATGTATTTGTTTACACAGTGGTATGATTTATGATGTAGCTGACATATTTGTAGATAAAATCTGTTATGTGAGGTGTAGTTAACATGTTTATAGACACAAAATCGACTTGGGTGATGTAGCACATTCCTGGTGTGTGTGTGTGTGTGTAATATACACATTTTTCACATCTTGCTAGCATACTAACTGGAAAAAGAATGCATGTGTATTTGTAAACATACATCCTTCCTTCACTTGTTGTGCTAGTGAGAAACATTTTTTTTTCATGTTTTGTGCTACAGAGAATGACTAGTGCACCAAGTGACTTTATGCTATTATACCATATGACTCTTTTGTAACTCCCTTGTGACTTTTTGTAAGTGTACCATGTGGCTTTTAACTATATGATGTAGTGTTGTGCAAACGTACAATGTCCATTTGTACTACTGTGTGGCTTTTGTAAGTATATTGTGGTTATAGATAACTATGCCATGTGGCTTTATGCATTAAAACAACACGGTTCTGTGTCAGCAAATCAGGTGGCCTTCCAATGTATCACGTAATTTTGTGGAACTAAATAATGTGGGTTTGTTTAACTATACTATGAAGTTTTGTGTAACTATATCTTGTAGCTTTGTACCAATAAAAGAAAAGTTATTTATCAACACCATATGAATTACTTTATAAAGGTATTTAACAGTGAGAATAACTACATTAAAATTTGTTTTACATTAATATCTGTGCAGACTAAATGTTAAGTAACATAACAAAATTTGTACCAAGGTAAGAAGTGATGTGTATCTGTGTAAAGAAAGAAAACTTTAAAAGTTGCACTGAGGTAGGAAGTGATACATATCCTTGGAAAGAAAGAAAACTTTGGTGATCTTGCTTTGTTATATATTTCAAAATAATCAGTAGGAAATAAATTATGGTGTGTTCTTAAACAACCCTGCTTTCAGTGTCATCTTTGATACTAAACTGACAGCATAATGGTTAAAATATTTCTTTCATCTTGTGTTTTATTTGGTTGATTTGTTTGGTTTTATTTTTCAATCACACCTCACATTTTAAATGTGTGATTTATTCACTAACATATTCTGTATACTTTTGAATAATTGTGAAAGTGTTTAATGATTCTTACCTTAGTTTATAACTTTTCCAGGAAAGTTAAAAGGTACATTAACCAGGACTTAGTGAGTGGCACTCACTTCTTGTTTTTACCTTTAGGTTTTGCTATAGACACAATAAAGGTTATGAACCTAGCCTGAATGTTAAAAGTATAGCAAACCTTGCAGTAAATATACTTTATTGTTTTATTTATTATCAATTTCAGGAATTGCAAAATAAATTTCTTGAAACAAATATTCTTCCTTACTTGAATCACTGTTAACCAACCATTGCTACCAGTCATTATCATTATAACTGTTCTTGATATGTTATCCTACCTTTAATGTAGTGGTGAAACTTATTCTTGGTGTAGAACTGTTCTTGATATGTTATCCTACCTTTAATGTAGTGATGAAACTTATTCTTGGTGTAGCTGTTATACCTGTAATATAAAATACTGGGTGTAAGCTTTTAATTTACATTTTAGTAGTGTAACATTATGCTAGACTTTGTTTACATTATGGTCTCTAGGTTTAGTTATAATTCAACTTGCAGTGAGATTGTAAGAGAAATACATTGTTTTATTTAATAAATACAATCTAAAAACTACTTAATTCTCAAACTTAGACTTAACAGTGTTAACACCAAGCTACTGGTATATAATCATACCATTGAATGTTTATTTTAATTTACAAATAATACAGTGATTAAGAATAATTTGGGGGTTAAGCATTCTCAGTTTGTTGGGTGCAATAGGTGTAATAAATGGTTTTTATGTGGGAAGCCTAGACTACTATGCACCTATGAGGAAGCTAGTAGTGAGAATGTTCAATTTATATGTCCATTTGCAACTTGGAGGCTATCCTAACTAAAGTTGAGAAAATAGATAAAAAGAAATATAAACAGTGGGAAATGACAACAGGATTTCAAGATAAGCTTAAGCTTTTACATACAAGGGATGTATCAGCTAAGATTAACAGTGACATTCAGGAAGTTAGAAAGGTTGTATTAGGATTAAAAATAGTGAACTTATTAATTGTAAAGACCTTATTCTATTGACCATCAAATTTCAGCCCTTCGCTTGTGTGTATGAGGAACTATTGGAGGGGAAGAAAGCAAAAGGAATGGACAAGGATATGAATTATGAATTTAAAGATGTTATTGTTATAGGCGATTCTTTGACACAACACATATATCAAATAATCTGTAGGGTAAACAGAGAGAAAATAGTTAGATTATGCTATCCTGGGACACAGGTGGAAGACAACTGATAGAACAAGAGATGTAATTAAGGGGACTGGCAATGATGCAATGTCTGTTAGACATGTAAGGGCTAACAACATAGGGAAGAGTGAGTCATAGGAGCTAATTAAATAGTATAGTGGTTGATAAAACCATTTAAATATAAAGGGTATAAATTGTGTCAAGGATACTGCTAGAAATTAATTGTGGAGATAAAATTTTAAGTAGTTCACTGGGACTAAATGCTATGCTGAAATTAATATGTAAAGATGAGCAACTTAGCTAGTTGGAGTTGTAGGATCAGTTCAGTGGGAGAAGGGAACTTTTTGGAATGGGTGGTTACGCTTCAAGTAGGAAAGGGTCTGACATGTTTGAAAGGGCTATTAAATAAACTGTAAGAGAAGTTTTAAAGTAGGACTAGATAGTGGTTATGACAAAGGTAAACTAAATGAAACAAAATTTATATGTAAAAGAAAACAAATAAATGTAGTTATAAGAATAGGCTTAATTGTTACTATTATAATGCTAGAAATAAAATAGATGACTTTAGAGCATTGGTAGAAACAGCATATTTTAACATAATGGAAATAACTGAAATATGGTTAAATGTAGATGATTTTAATGACAGAAACTTCTTTTAAATACATGGTTATGTTATTTAAATAAACAGTAGTAATAAGAGGGGAGAAGTGGCTCTGTATGTAAAGTGTGAGTTACATCCTGTTGAATCTGAGAATATTAAGAATAATATCAGAGACTGAATTCATTTGGATTTCTGTTAGTGGATATAAGTTGAAAAAGCTCTTATCAGAAATTTGTTGTAGACCACCAGATTAAACTGATGAAATTACTAAGAAATTTTACAGTGAAATTAAGATTTCAGTTGTTGATGAAGTCATAATTATGGGTGATCTTAATTTCATACATATTGATTGGGAAATTCTAGAGCCAAACCATGAGGGAAACAGGTTTCTGAAAAGTGATAAGATGGATTTCTTCACCAATTGGTCAAGAAACCTACCAGAAATAATGCTGTTTTAAGTTTATTGTTAACTTCTGATATAAAAATAGTTGAGATGGTGGAAACTGGGGAACACCTAGGTACAAGAGATCATTACTATATTAGGTGTGATGTTTTGCTGCATATTGAAATCAGGAGTAATATTTTTATTCCATATTTCATAAAAGTAAATTTTGAAAGGATGTAACAAGAATTATCTGTTGTGAATTGAGCAGCTGAGCTATTTGGAGACACTGAGCAAATGTGGAAAATATTCAAAACAAGTATATTCCCTACAAAAAGAAGAGTAGCTGCAAGTAAAAAACCAATTTGGCTCACAAAGGGTATAAGAGATAAAATTAGAGAAGGTATTACAAATTTAAGATGTTTAAATTGACTGGAATTACAGAAGATCAGCAAAGTTGGTCAAACAGGAAGTTAGGACATACAAAAAAGATGTATGAAAAATTTGGTTGAAAACATAAGAATTAATAGTAATGATTTTTTAAAGTACATTAGGGGTAAACAAGGGGTAAGGCTTGTATCTGATGTAGATTTGGTATACCTGAATTTTTCAAAAGCATTTGACAAAGTGCTACATGAAAGGCTTGTAATGAGAGTTATCTGTGTAGGTGTGAGGTATAAATTAAATAATTGGATAGAAGAGTGGCTTGAAGGACAAAAGCAGAGGATTGATATAGATGGAGTAAGTCAAACTGCTGAAAGGAAAGGATCTTGGTGAAATGGTGATCCATCTCTTAAGCCATCTAAGCAGTGTGCTATTGCTAGTGGTAGGGCAAACAGGATTTTTAAGTTGTATCTACAGAAATATTAAATACAAGTATTAAAGATGTTATAATTTCTTTGTATAGGTAACTGGTTAGACCATATTTGGAATATTGTGTTTGGTTTTGAGCTCATTTTCTATGGAAAGATGTTGAATTGTTGGAAATGGGTTAGAGGAGGGTTACTAAAGTGGTACCTGGGGTTGTCATATGAGGAGAGATTTAGATCCTTAAAAATGTTTTCTCTTGAATAAAATAGTTAAAGGGAATCTGATTGTTGTGTTTAAAATAGTTAGAGGGGATCTGATTGAAGTGTTTGAAGTTATAAAAGGAATTGATAATATTGATGCATCATAATTTTTCATACTGAACAGTGAGAACTATAGAACTTGGTGACACATATAGACTTAGGCAAGGTAGAAGCCATTTTCAACTGAGAAAATTTTATTTTTCAAATAGAGTGGTTGGCCTATGGAATGGATTTCTTACAAATGTTATGTGAGTTTAATTAAAAGAAAGCTTGATAGGTACATGAATGAAAAAGGCTGGCTTTAAATTTGTTTTCTAGTTTGGCTTAGCTGTCATAACAGGTTCCATTATGTTTGATATTCTGTCGGTAATGTAATGATGAAACATGTTCTTGGTTTAGGTGTTTTACCTGTAATATACTGTATAGTTGTGAAACTTCTTACTTTTGTTGTCTTACCTATAATATAATGGTGAAACTTGTTGGTGTTGTAGGTACCCTGCATGTAATATGTTAATGATGGTTCTTAATGTAGATGTTATACCTGTAGTTGTTGATGTGTATATCTCACTTGTAATGTAGTAATGAAACCAAGCCATTGAACCACACAGAAATATTACAGTTTATTTTTATTCTTTTCTTTATTTTTGTTATGTAAGCTAGTGAAAGACATTACTTGATATCTTAATTCTGGCAAGGGTAATAACTTTCAAATTTATCAAAATGTTATCTTGTGTGCATAATTGCAATTTGATCTTTATTTATTAATATTTGAATACATCATAATTTGTATTTTTTTACTTCCTTACAGCTATACATGTATCAGCTGTTTCGCAGTCTAGCCTACATCCATTCCTTAGGGATCTGTCATCGAGATATTAAGCCACAAAACCTACTTCTTGATCCAGAATCAGGTGTTCTTAAATTGTGTGATTTTGGAAGGTAAAACACAGTTACAACCCCTCGATTGCTATCATTACTGCAACAAAATTTGAGGCAAACTACAATGTTATTCATAGGGTTAAGTGTAAATATTAGTAGAAAATACGTATGTCTGATTAATAGTATTAGATAAAAGAAGTTCTAATGTGTGATACTAGTACAAAAGCCTGTCGGAAATTATGGGAAACCAAAGTCTACCAGTATGCTTTTGCAACTTTGCTGCTCAGAATTAGACAATAAGAAAAATAAAGGTCATTTTGGCTTTAAGAAACCAAAGCCTATTATAAACAATATCTCCTTCACTTAAAATGTTTTGCTTGTTTTTGAATTTCATGCAAAGCTACATGAGGACTGTTTGTACTAGCCATCCCTGATTTAGCAGTGTAAGACTGAAGGGAAAGCAGCTAGTTGTCACCATCTGCTGCCAACTCTTTGGCTATTCTTTTACCAACATATAGTGCAATTGACCATCACATCATAATGCCCCATAGCTGATAGAGTGAGCATGTTTGGTATGAGGAGGTTTTGATCCCACAACTTTCAGATTACAAGCTGAATGCCCTAACTACCTGGCCATGCCGAGTTACCTAAAGTGTGCCTTTCCAACATTCATTGGTCACAGTTATTTTCTTATCACACCAATTGTATTTTGCAATAGTTCTCGTAAAACCAAATCTTTGTAAATACTTGATCATCAACACACAACACCATGCCTGATCTGGTCTCTTAAAGGTTTTTATGTAGCAGAAAAGGTTCTGAAACTTAAGAGCTATTTACACCTACATTAGCTATTTAATTATACTACAATAGGAATGAGCAATCAAAAGAGGAAATATTACAGGACAAAACATGGAATTGACTTATGGAACTTGTTAAATTCAAAGAAATCGAGCATGGCTGACAAATGTTTGGCTTTTATATATAAATATTGATACTTAAGTATAGATATTATCATTTCTATTATTCATTGAGCTGAAATAAAGAAACCACAAGTTTCTTTTTTTTTTCAGAATACTTTTTTTCTGATATGATACATTACCTTTTATAACATATATATCTGTTTTCATATAGTGCTGCTCTCAGTATCGTTGTTTTCACGTCTCAAGCCTCAGAGACCCACTATTGTTTTCAGTTTTTTTAGTTTTCTGTGCAAACTTACCTCAGTTGTTGTTCTTTTTCATTTGTATAACTTTCAATATTTCATGCCTGCCACCATCAAGGCAGGTTATCTTAATTGCAGCATACGGTCATACATTCCAAACCCTCTCTGATGTTTGCAGTGACAAGGACCATGATGCCTACGAGTGTGAAACAGACCCTCATTGCATCAATTGCAATGGCTCTCACCCATCCTACTTTTGTTCCTGCCCTAAATGGTTGGAAGAAAAAGAGATGCAGCATTTGAAAAATGATTTGTAACATTACTTATCTTGAGACTCGAAAATTGCTGTCCACCACCTCATCTTGGATGTATGCTGCTGCACTTCATTTCACAACTACAGTGGAAGTGCAGACAGAACTCTGTGCCTCCTAAAGAATTATTCTCCAAACAAATGAAAAGTCTTTTGGCCTCCATGGTTAAAAAAAGTTGATGAATCAACTTCAACATCCACCTCTGTCCCCAACATACATTCCAGCAAACCCCAAGATCCATATCCTTTGGTTCCAGGTACATGCATTTCCCTAGATACATCTTTTTCTCCCTCTCCAAGATGCAAAACAATCATTCGTTCTCATCCTCAGTCTCTGGAATTTCCTTTTGACAGCAAAGACCTGCCCAGTCAAATCAGGGCAGTATCCATGGAGGTCGATAGACCTCCCTCAGATAAGGACAGTAAGGGAAAAAAATGTGGTCGTAAACAGAAGGGTTCTCCACCCAATTCACCAACACGTAAATAAAAATGGCCACCCCTGATACAATAGAACTGTCATGGTTTACATTCTAATCTGGATGACATCAAAACACTGTTTGCTTCCCACCATTCTGTTTGTCTTTTTTTACAGGAAACAGTTCTGAAATATGTTGATACAGTCACCTCTCGGCAGTTTACTTTATACAGAAATGACAGGATGAGTGCATGGAGGGGTGGCACTGTTGGTTGATCAGCATGTGCCCACCCTGTTTTTGTCACTCAACACACCCTTGGAGGTCGTAGCCATCTGTGTTTCCTTGGGTCATACCATCACTGTGTGTTCTCTCTACCTGTCACATGGAGAGACATATGATCAATCGGACATTGATGCTCTCATTGAACAGTTGCCATCTCCCTTTTTCATCCTGGGGGACTTTAATGGACATCATCCCCACTGTGGAAGTGCTGTTATTGATAGGGAGGGGTCGCTCCATAGAGTGTATGATCTCTGATCACAATCTTTTTCTTTTCAATACTGGTTCTTCTACCTATTTCCATGCACCTAGTCAGTCCTTTACTGCTATTGATCTCTCAGGTTGCTCCCCTTCATTATTCTCCCATTTTTCATAGAGGGTTGACAATAATCCATTTTCCTATGATTTTCAGAGATACTGGTCGTGGTCAATGCCACCTGCCACTTTGACCATCTTGCTTCCATAAGGATTGGAAAGAGGAAGTTGTTCTAACTAGACTACACATTGGACAAAGTTTTTTAACTCATCGTTTTTTTTTATCTGGAACTAATGTACCAGTGTGTAGTCTGTGTAACACTCAGATTACAATAAGCCACATTCTACTTTCTTGTCATCATTACAACTCTCAACTACAGCACCATTTTAAGCATGTTCTGTCCCAAGGTTTGTCCATAACGCTAGACAGTATTATTGGTGATGGTGACACTGTCCACCTTGGTAATGTTTTTAGTTTTTTAAAGGCCATTAATCTTTTTAATGCCATTTAATTTTTTTAATTTATACATTACACCTTTTTAATGTGGTTCCCTTTTAAAAATCACAGTTCATCTAGTTCAATTTGAAATTAGAAACTGACCGTAACATTAAATAACTGGAAACCAGGACTGGAAAAGTCAACTTCAGGTGACTAACACTGCTGTTTGAATTACCTGTTATCAAACCTGGCAAGTTATTATTATGATGTTATTGCACATCTTTTAAAACATTTTTATTACTTTCCTTTTTGAAAATGGCCAAAACGTCAAATAACTCGGAACCAGAACTGAAAAGGCCAACTTCAGATGACTGACGGTGGATTTTGTGCTTACCTGTTAGTCTTCCTGACAAGTTATAATTATTACAGTTACGCTACAGAACATTCTTTTCTTGATGTTTTAGAGTAGATGTAAACATTGGTTTTATGCCATTTATGTTTTTTTGTTTTTAAACTTTGTTTTTTTTTACCTTAAATTCCTTTTATTAATTTTACCAAATTTACTTTTAGCTTTTTACCGAATGTTTGGCGCTGATAGCCTAGCTGCTTTGTGCCATAAAACACTAAATCAACAAACCAGTTAAATATCAACTTATCTTTGGGAACTGTGGATGGCTTCATTTTTCAGTCATTTGTTTTGTCATTGGCTGCTTATTTGCCTGAACCTGAAATCTTGCAATCCTCTGTTCAATGTTCAACACCCTCTTGTCCTTCCATTAGGCATTCCACTATTCCTTGTTATTATCAGCACAGGCTCACAGGTACCAATGACAGTCCTTTGTATTCTGGTTCGATGGAGGATAATTTGACTTTGTCTACATGTTGTAGGTATTCATTACCACTCGTGTTCTCTAGGTCTTGTAAGTAGGACTTTGAGATTCTATTACCAGTCAACATCTGCCAGAGGTAGTTATGTCTTCTGTCACAGTGAGCTATCAAGCCTGTCAGCCATTCTTCTCCAAGTTGTATATGGTGCCCAAGACAATTAAGGACTGGTGTCATATGACCTTCCCTATTTTACAATGGAATTTTTTTTGCACTGTTTCTTATCAATGTGGATGCTATCTTCAGTTTATCCATCACGTGATTATGTACCATTTCTTATCAGTGTCGATGCTATCTTTAGTTTATCCATCATGTGGTTATGTACCATTTTGCCTTTTGATCTTATTCCAGCTCTGTATGTCTTCTGTAGAAGTAATAAATTATTTTGCCCAACTTATATATGCTCAGGGGTTGTATGTACAAATGGCTTCTCTTAACTCATTCTGAAATGAAAGCTTTACATTAAACACATCTTCTTTCAGAAGTTGCTCACATGGGTTGAAATAACAAGTTAGAGAAATCTTTCTTATCCCCTACCCAAAATCTTGTCCACCTGGGGGTCTTTCGAACTCCTACCTTCACTGAGCCCTACATTTACCTTTACAACCTTAATTGATGGAGCTTTTGCTTCTCCACACTTTTCAGATGTGGGCTTCTATAGAAGCTCTTATCCCTTTGGATCAGGCACATATGCAGTCTCTTCAGTGAGCTCTGCATGACCAGTGGAATCTTGTTTTGGATCCTTGGTTTCTTCTGTTTCCTTCATGCTTTCCATCATTGATGATCTGCATTGGTGGTTGAAAAAGGCTCACACAAAATTAAGTGTATTGCTCCCCCCACACCCTCCAGATTTGCATTTTTTCACTATTGCTACTCTACATGGTTGGGGAATGTGACTCAATCAGCAGGAGGTTTTTGGACTACAATCTAAGAACTAAACGGCCTTATCATGTCAACACCTTAACAATTCTGGTAGTATGATTGGCTTTAAATTACTTTCTTTGTCTGGTTAGGGATCAATTTGTCATGATATCTTTCAACAGTTATATCAGCCATCAAGATGGAATCTGTTCTTTTTCCCTTTGCAGTCAAACTTTGGATCTACATTCTGGGGCTCACGTGCTTTGGGATACATCCCTTGATGTGTCTTTTTTTGGGGGGGTGCTTTTCACCTAGTGATGATTGTCTTTACCTACAGGAAAAATTTATATGATGGAATGGTCCATTTGTTCTCATATTTTCAAGTAGCTATGCTCACAGTGGAGTGTGCCTGATCTGGATGCATTTGCCAACTTTGTCAGTGCCAAGTTAACTCTTTTTTTTTGGCTCCAGTTCCCTAATTGTGGTTGTGTTCAGCCAGGATTGGGCAGACCAATTCCTTTATTCTTCTGTACATCTTCTAAGGGTGGTTTTGATCATCTATACTGCTGTATGTTAAATTTGTGTGATTTCTCTTTACTGGGTAGCACAACACCAACATTGGTTTCCTCAACTTCTTCAACTCTGTACTGCCTTTCCATTTCCATTCCCTCTCATGTATCCCTTATATGTCAGCATTGGTCACTGGTATTTTATCCTACCCTTTCTATCTCCAACTTCATGTTTGGCATTTAGCAGGTCTTTGGTGAAGCATTCTATATTGTCTTAGCAAGTTACTTCCTTTTTGGCTCATTCCATTTGCCTTCCTTATTGATGCTTTATCAACATAAATGGAACATCTTCTGCCATTAGTCATTGTGCCAAGATTTTTCTCCTTCTCAACCCACTGTTTCTCTTATTACTGATTTTTTTGATTGGCTATCTGATCACAGGTTTTCAGTTTCATCTATAGCTGAATATTGAACAGCCTTATCACCCCCTTTCTGTTTTTCCCAATACCATCTTATATTTATCTACCTGTTCTCTCCATATTGTTACACTCCTTCCTGATTCACAGAACTTCTAGTCAAGTTGACCTTCTGAATTAGAATTTCATATAGTTTTTCACTCCCTTACACTACCTCTCTTGACACCTTTGTCCTTCAGTTCTTTGTTTCCCTTGTCCCTTAAGATTTGCTTCCTACTTTTATTAGATTATGGACACAGTCAGTCTGATATATTTACCATTGATATCTCCTACACTTTGCCCTATTCTACATGTGTTCTTATTTATCTGGATCAGTTTTCCTTTTCAAGAATTCAGCAACTTGTGAAGATAATTTTTCCTTTTCTCTGATTTTGCTATCTTCAATTTTCCATCTTTATTCATGGTCTGATCCTGGTAGGCTTTTATGCGCCATACATCCTCTTCCTTTTTACATTTCCTGCACAGCTTCCTTCTGTGGTTTTTATTCCTGTCTTTTCATTCCATGGAAACATTCTTCTGTTTGTGACCTTTTTCCTTCAACATTTACCCATTGGGGTTTATTTTTGCTTTGACTGGCTTATTCCTCCTTATCGTTGTATTTTCGAAAAGTGTTCCAGGTGTTGTCACATCAGATCAGGCACCTTACCTTTAGTCTGACATCTCATTCCATTGTAGAGTTGAGAAAATTCTTCAAGCAAGCATGTGGACTACTACTCATATTTTGATCTCTCACTATTTGCATTGGGTGGTTGCTTCTTTCTCATTGAAATTCTGTCTTCCACCTGTCACCATCCTTCAAAATTCAATGAGACTGTGACTGGGTAAGTTGTCTTTTTGTACATTCCTTTTTCTTTCTTTTTTTACTGTTAGGATCCCACACTTTGACAAATGTTGCCTGTTTGGGTATACTTAATGCATCACAAGTTTGCACTGTACAACCAAAATGCTGTAATGAAATACTGTATTCTCACGGCTAATAATCCAAACTGTTGAGATGGGGTGTTCTGCAAGATCATTTGTAGTTTTTTCCCTTACGATGTAGTTGCTTCATAAATATGCCTGTATTGGACAGTACCAACTATGTACTTACATCAATATAGCAGAAGGGGTTAGCTGCCCATCCTTCAGGTGAAATCTGCTTTTCAAAATAAGATTTTCATGATGATTTGCACTATCTCCAGGCTTCACACTGCATTTTATCCTCCCTCATTCTTCAAGTGCAACATGGGAGTTCTTACCACTTTCCAGTTACAAGCTGCTGGGATGGTAGACAATGGTTAAACACAAATAATTTAATACACAACTATATTCAATAAGAGTAGGGTGTGATCTACTACTGGTGTAGATGATGCTGGTTCTCCACCATCTGTGCAATCAGCTCTGAGGGTTAATGTTACACCTGGCTTCTGCGACCATCTGGAGGATGAGGTTACGTATCATTTATATGGATAATTCACTTCTATGTGTTTGTAACAGAAGTTAGTAATGTGCTCACTCCAATACTTTCAACACCTCTGATTGGATCTCTCATCATGGATATGGTATCCTGGTGTCTAGTTTTGAATTCTGAACAGGCCCAGTCAGCGCAAGTCCTCATACGTATGTTGCCTGTTATTACCGTCATTTAGATGTCAGATATGGTTAATTGTGATTGTGCACATGTGCCAGTTTCACAGATTGGTTTGCATAATAAATATTTCCATTCTGTTGGACTTGAGGGGATGACAGTGTGGACCCTCCTCTTACCACAGACTGGAGGTTATGTTTCCAATATTGCCTAGATTTAGACAGGAGTTGATCCACCTCATATGGCCCACCATGCCCTAGCCACTCTACACCTTTGCAGTACATCATTTTTTGATTTTTTTCCACATTTCATCCATTGATAATTTATCCACAGCCTCTCTTCATAGGAATTGAGAGTATATTCTTATGTGGTTCAGATTCCAATCCAACCATATTCTCTCATTCTTGGTTGTGCTTCTCTTATTTTCTGCTCCTCAGTGTGGATTCTGTACGTGGTGAGGGGACCTCTCAAAGAAAGTTCTGTTCTTTCAGGTCACCTTTTCTGTTTGCCATGGGTGACAACCGATGAAGAGGAGGAGCGGATCCTGGTGATTGAGGGGTCCAACCTTAACTCACCACTTTGGCCTCGAATTCCTGTAGACAGGCAGCCTTGGGGTGGCCCCCTAGGTTCAATCAGCTGGTCCACATGAGTGTTTAGGTGTAGTGCTCACAAAACCCTGGTGTTGCTGTAGTGTCCTTTTTTGGCACTGTTGTGCATCCCCTCATAGGGCTCCATGGTGGGAGGGATCAGTGGCCACCAAAATATTCTTTCTTTATTATGTACCTTCCAAATAAAAATGTAAGTAAAATAGTGAGAAACAGTCCATAGATAACCAACCATGTCTTGAAGATTCTGAGCTGCAGTCTCCAACATATGTAAAACCTGTACCTCATTTTCTTATACTACATTCTCTTTCAGACAAACCTTTAGGGCAAATGCCTCCCTTTTTTATTCAGAAGGGACTAGAGGAACTTGCTGTCTCTCCTGAGTTCAGTCAAAAAGCTTCTCTCTGGTGACATATTGATGGAAACATCTATTCCTAAACACTGAACTCCTCTTGCATTCAAAGGTGGTTGGGAATATACCCATTGAGATTACTCCCCATGCTACTTTGAATTCATTATGAGGAGTTATTGTTGAGAGGGATTAGTTCTCCCACTTTTCATGGAGGGTTGACAGTAACCCATGAGGCAGTGATCATTTTGAGAGAGACATGCTCTGGTGGAACCTTAATCAAGCTAACTGGCCCTCTTTCACTGTTCTCTTGGAACTTAATCTGCCTTCATATGTGAGCCATTGATAAACGACTGTATTATACAGGCAGCTACTCAGTGTATTCCTAAGACCTTGACACGTTTTCCACGATGAGCCTTAGATACCTTTTATAGGTATCTCACAATCTCGAACCGCATTGCTCTCCAGAAGGCCCTTGCACATGCTTGGCAGGTAAGACATCAAAGCCAGAAGGAATCTTCGATTGAATTCTCAACCAACATATCTTCTACCACCAGTTCCAAAGTCATATGGGACATGATTCAAAAGGTCAGTGGGCAATATAATTCTGTCCACCTCTTAATCTTGCTCTCTGATGGCCAGGAAGTAACTTATATCTGGAGCATTGCCAAATCCCCAAATGTGACCTTTCATTAAGTCATCTGAGAAAAGCAGATGCTCCTGATTGTAAATACTGTCTGTTATTTGCTGAACATCTTTCAAATCATTCTTCTATTCTTATTTATATGGATGGTTCGAAATCAGGTGACTCTGTGAGCTCTGCCATGATTTGTTGTGGTTCAGTAGTTGTGCATAGAATTCCCTCTACAGTTCTGTCTTCACTGCTGAACTGTATACCATTTCTCTTGCCCTGGATCACATAGAAGCTTAGTTCTCTACTGGTCCTAGAATCACTTCACATTAGTTCTAACCATGTTCTCACTGATATTCAAAACCACCTGGCCCACTTCTTTTTAACATCTTCTGTCCAGTTTTTCTGGATACCAGACCATATTGGTATTTGCAGGAATGGGCTCAGACGCTGCAGCTAAATCTGTCTGCTCTGGCACTATCACTGCATTGCCTGTTTCACAGATAGACTGTGGTCCTGTATTCAAGGCTTGACTCCATACTAGTTGGCAGTCGACTTGGAGTGAGCAACATGAAAACAAGCTTTGGTCGTCTTGCTTCCATAAGGATCAGAAAGAGGAAGTTGTCCTAACTAGACTATACATTGGTCACAGTTTTTTAACTCATCAATTTTTTTTAATCTGGGACTGATGCACCAGTGTGTTTCTGTGTGACACTCAAGTCACAATAAGCCATATTTTAAACATGTTTTGTACCAAGGCTTATCCATAATGTTAGACAGTGTCATTGGTGATGGTGACACTGTTCATCTTACAAATGTTTTTAGTTTTTTAAAGACCATTAATCATTTAAATGCTATTTAAGTTTTTAGTTTATAAATTAGACATTTTTTTTAATGTGATTCCCTTTTAAGAAATAAAGTACAACTAGTTTGATTTAAAATTAGAAAATGGCCATAACGTCAGATAACTTGAAACCAGGACTGGAAAAGCCACCTTCAGGTGTCTGACGCTGATGTTTCAACTGCCCGTTAGTCATCCTGGTGAGTTATAATTAAAATTTTGCTACAAGTCTTTTAAAACTTTTATTACTTTACTTTCTGAAAATGGCCATAACATCAAATAACTTGTAACCAGGACTGGAAAGGCCAACTTCAGGTGTCTAACACTGATGTTTTAACTATGTGTTAGTCATTCTGATGAGTTTTCATAATTAAAATTTTGCTACAGAAAGGCTTTTAATACTTGTATTGCTTTATTTCTGAAAATGGCCATGATGTTAAATAATTCGAAACCAGGACTGGAAAGTCCAACTTCAGGTGACTAACGGTGATGTTTGAACTTACCCATTACTCATCCTGGTGAGTTATAATAATTAAAAGTATTCTACTGAAAGTCTTTTCCAACTTGTATTGTTATAGTTTCTCTGTTACTGCTGTAAACTAGATATAAAAATTTGATTTTATGCTATTTATGTTTTTAATTCAAAAATTAAACATTGTTTTGTTTTACCTTAATTCCTTTTTATGAATTTTAATAATTTTACTTTAATTTTATTGGATGTTTGGGACAGATAGCCTAGTTGCTTTGTGCCATAAAATACCAAACCACTCAGTCAGTCCACAGAAAATTCTTTATTAAGTGAATCACCACTAGTATACAGTATTTCTTGGATGTTCCACTTGTTCAATTTGAGATGTTAGATATATATGTGAGGAAAGGTAATGTATTGTATCAGAAGTTATTTTTCTATACTGAAAATATATTTCCAATGGGTGAATACCTCCACTCACACTTCCCCACTTAAAACTGATACTTTCTTTTCTACTTAAACTCAAAATGATAGTTTCGTAGAATTAAATAGAGGGAGTCAAAAATTGTGTCACTTTTTTCAGTGAGGGTGCTGTTTTACAAGATTTGCATACAATTTGCAGTAAAAACACGATAATTGTGGGGTGTTGTCAGAACATATAGAGTGAGCACTGAATGAGAATATGTGAGAGGAGATAAATCTCTATCAAAAAATATATCTCACTACAGGAAAATTATAACTTCTAAAAATCTAGTTGAATAGTCCCATGGATTTTATTTTTCTGTGTAGAACACTGCTCTTTTTTCTGTTTAGGATACATATCTTGTTAAGAGCCCTTTAGATTTGTTTTGTTATGTGTGCAGAAAACTGAACTTTTTATATAAGTTTGTTTAGAAGTTTAATCAAATAGTCCTATGAATTTGTTTTCTGTTAGCCTAACAATGGTTGCTTTTATTTACTCTTTACTTTAGAAATCTAGTCAAAACAACCCTATGATTATTTCCCCTGTGTACAACACTGATCATTCTTTAGTTGTTGTATTCTGTTGAAATTTATTCTGTCTTTCTATTAACACTTATATATATGAAAAGAGATTAATGTAAGTACAATACTAACATAACTATAGTTGTTTGGCTTCTATTTTTTAAAATACTGGAATGTTCTGTATGTAATCCTTTAAAAATCTCAGTTTGCAAAGTTACATTAACTTATTTATTAAGGTAACTTTATTGTATCAACAGAGTCTGGAGTCAGTGAATGTAGTTACATTAACTTCTGTGTTAAGGTAACTGTATTGATAAAGTCTGAAATCAGTGAGTGCAGTTACATTAACTTTGGTATTAAGGTTATTTCTACAGTAAATGTTTACATTGTTACCATACATTTTCATGAGAATAATAATATATAGAAATGAAATGTATTATGAATCATGGTACAACTAGTACAAGAAGCCAAATCTGTTTTAATTCATGCCATTACATAAGAACCAGCACAAGAAGTCAGGTGTTAAAGCAGTACTAGTGCAGGTAGACAAGTCTGATTTGGAACCATGTGTTATAGGAGTGAAAGTTAGATGAAGGAAAATGTGGTTAGGATTTTGCTAAAAGCAATTCTAGTACAGGAAGCCAAGTCTGTTTTGAATTACTGTGTTAACAGTTTGACACCCAAGTTGGTTTTGAATCATGGGTTCCCTTAAATTAAGGTAGTGTTTTTTTCATCCCATAAGAAAATTTGTTTGTGAATTTAACATTCAGTACCATTTATGTTAGGATGAATTGATTCTATAAGTAAAAGTGGTATATGTGTATGTAAGCTGTAATTCAAGTTTTCTTCAATTTCTTCAAGATCTGTATGAATAAGAAAATTTAAATTTCTTCTGTTTTTACAAAGTTCTTTATTGAACCAGGTTGGTAAAGCCATAAGCTACTTTTCACTATTGAAATGTACACATACACTGCTTGGATAGTATTAATTTCTGTACTGTCTACATTTGGGTAAAAAAATTCTCTATGTACACATGTATAGAACATAGTTTTGTCGTAGTATGAACTTACTATTTACATTAAGAACAAACCCTCTAAGTAAAAATGGTGTATATGATATGTACACATGTAAACAGTTGGCTCTTGGATAGTACATTATTTACTCATTTGGATACATTTTCATTATTTCAGTGCTAAGCACCTGATTAGAGGTGAACCAAATGTGTCGTATATCTGCTCACGTTATTACAGAGCACCAGAACTGATATTTGGTGCCACTGACTACACAACTATGATTGGTAAGAACTTTTTAATTTTTCACATACAATATTAAGATTTGTTTAGGCTCCATAAACCATAGGGCAGCTTGTGTACTAGAAAAGTGACATTTTTTTATGTTTTAAGTGTATGAATAATTAATGTACAGTACTGTTTGTGCAAAAGTGTTAGTACAAGACAATATTTTGTTATTCTTTCCATTTTATGAGGCTAATTCTTCCATACCATTACATGAGGTAAGTGTTAACAATATGGTAGCATTTCACTGATTGAATGAATCAGATTGAGAATACTCACCATTCTTTAGAATTCCCATATACTTGTACCAAAGGTATGTCATAAGGGTTCTGCTTGAATGAATGTATTGATTAAATTTATGTCTGAAATAACTGTCATGGTTCCCATACAGCATTTTAACTATATTGAATGAAGCTAGTAAGTAGCTACCATATGGTACCAGTATATACTTGAAGAAATCATTTTAATAGCTCTCCACAAATGCATTATGATAAGAGTTTAACACTGTGTGTTAAGTTTTCATATCATAGCCCCAAAAAATGTAGATTTTGTCAGTAGAGCAGAGTGTTCACATAAATGCTTTATGTGATGCTGGTTGGACTCTAACCAATCGCTGCAGACTTGAAATGTTTCCCATATACTGTCAAGTACACCCTAGTTTGTGAGACTGTGACAGGTAAATTTGAAAACAGGAAAAGAAGAAGCAGAAAACTGAAGCACAATGATATTGATGTTAAATATTCTTTGTTTATACAGCCTTCAGGACAGAAGGAAGACTGCCACTGGTCTCAAATATGAAATAACCACATACCAAATGACAGAAGAGTGTCCAGATGTATAGTATCAAGAAGACTCAAATAAGAATGGAATATTTGATTGTGTAGAGATTGAAAAACCTTTACTTCAATCTCCAAATATTGTCAAGAGACTGAAGTTTGCTAAAAGGTACAAAAACTGGACTATCAGTTTTGGAAAAGAATGTTATGGACTAGTGAGTCCAAGTTTGAAATATTTGATTCAGACCATAAGCCATATATCTGGCAGAAGAAATGTGAAAATTACTTACCTTAATGCATAGCACCTACCATGAAGCATTAAAGAGACAGTGTGATGGTTTGCAGGGTTTCTGGTAAGATGAGAGGAGATACTTGCAAAACATGGAATAATGGCCAGATGCCAGTACCATCAGATACTGATCTGTCATGGTATACCTTGTGGTTTGTATATTACTGGGAAAGGATTCTACTACCAAGAAGATAAATCTCAAACTTTTATCCAACCTATGCATAAATTACTTAGCTAAGAAAGAAGCTCCTGGAGTCATTCAACCCATCAAGTTGTCTCCACAGAGTTTCAATCTCAACCCAGTTGAGCAGATCTAGGATTTTATGGATAAAAAATTTGACAAATTATAAGTCACTTCCAAAGAAACTTTGTGGGAGTATATTAGATACATTATGAGTAAAATCCCAAAGAATACTTTGACTATATTGTTACAGTGCCTAAAAACTCTCCAGTTATTAAAGCATAAGGGAAATGTACATAATATTAACTGTTTATTGTACTCAAGCATTTCCACTAAATTTCTGTTATACGAAATGTGAAAATTAATAAAATTTTGAGGTTTAACCAGTGATTTACCTTCCATTGTTCTTTAAAAGTAGCCTGAAATCTAACTTTTGATTTTGTCCTAACACTTTTACACAGTACTTTAAAAAACATTTATAATGTTTTAGTGTTGAAATACATAATACATTTCATTTAAGTTATCTGGAACATGTTTATTTTAGTCTATAATTTTTTTCCAGATGTTTGGTCAGCAGGCTGTGTGCTTGCTGAATTGCTTCTTGGTCAGCCTATATTTCCCGGTGACAGTGGGGTGGACCAGTTGGTAGAGATCATCAAGGTTCTTGGCACTCCCAGTAAGGAGCAGATACGGGAAATGAACCATAACTACACAGAGTTTAAGTTCCCCCAGATTAAAGCCCATCCCTGGCAAAAGGTAAATTCAATTTCTGGATGAGACTGTTTTAGCAAAAACATGTTTATTCACTTTAGTTTCCTGAAATTAAAATCTTAACCATTTCTCTGAGCTGCATGAAATTAACTTGAACTTATGTCATTTGCAGTCTTTGAAACTCATGCAGCATATAAACACACATGGTTAATTGGTATAGTATCTAAAAGTTTACCCCAACCTGGATCCTCAAGTGTTGTGAAGCATACAAACATGCATGCACACACACAAAAGCAACTAATCTGACCAGTGCCTAACAGTTGATCTCCAACCTGTAGTCCACAAATCTTGTGAAACGCATACAATCAACCAGTCTGTCTCATATCTGACAGTTTGCCCCCAACCTGTAGTCTGCATGTATCATGCAACACTCACAATCAGCCAGTCTAATTTAAAACAGTTCTGTACCATCCTGTAACTTAAAGGTACCATGCAATGCACACAGTCAACCAGTCTAATGTCTGAACAGTTCTGTTCCATCCTGTAGTTTCAAATACATGCAGCATACACAATCAACCAGTCTAATGTCTGAATATTTGTTCTATCCTGTAGTTCACAGGTATCATGCAACACACAAAATCAACCAGTCTAATGTCTAACAGTTCTATTCCATCCTGTAGTTTACAGGTATTATACAACACACATTACACTGTGTAATATAAATTTTATTCCTGGATAGTATGTGTTAGTTCTTAATTGCTTATGTTGTAAAAGTACAGAAAATGGCCATTATTCCCTTCAAACTTTGCTTTTGTGACCTGGATATGAAATTTAGAAATTAACCTATTTTCTATGTAAAAATGGGCAAATTTGCACATTTTCATTTGCATAAGGTTTGAATAAAACAACATATGATTCAAGATTTACATGTATTTATACCAAAGTTATACAGAAATGTTTAAAAGTGAGTAGTTTTTCGAGATTTGTGACTGTAATGTAAATCACTTTGACAAATCAGCTCCCAAATATAGTCTCCCATCATGTTTTTGTTATACACTCCCAGATCACAAAAGCAAAGTTTGAAGAGAAAAATAGGTCTTTCCCATTTACTTTAGGCATAAGCAATTGGGAAATAACACTTTCTGCCCAGGAACAAGAAAAAGTAGAAATTTTGTTGCATAGTGTTATCAACCAGTCTATCTAATGTGTAGCAGTTTTTTCCATTCTGTAGTTTACAGATACCATGCAACACACACTGTTATCTGACATCTAATGGTTCTGTTCCATCCTGTAGTCCACATGTATTGCACAACATATACACTCAGTTACCCAATCTTTCTAATGTTGAATAGTTCAGCTGTCAGAACTATTTATATAAAGACAATGATGTTCCACTGTCAGGACTACTTGTAAAGGGACAATGGTATTCAACTGTCAGAAGTACTTGTATAAGGACAATGGTTTATTAAAGTTGGATAAAAATGTAAAAATTAATAGTAAGGATTTCTTTAAATACATTAAGGGTAAACAAAATTTAAAGGATTATAAAAGAAGGCTTCTATCTGATTATTATGAGATAGCTAGGTTATTGAATTCTACCTTTTCTTTAGATTTTGCTCGCAAAGATGTAAGTAGTATTCCACATCATCTTGAACAGTTGTAAACAAAGTCAGACAATATGATTGGGTTAATTCTGAGCTTATTAGAGAAAATTGGGAAACTTAGAAAGCTGTGATTCACGTGGGACAGACAATCTTTCCTCTCTCCGTTTGAAGTACATTAAGAACTAGATATGTGAGCTGTAAGTCTTTGAACAGTGAGCAGGTGTCAAAGGATTGAAAGTTAGCTGATGTGATTCCTCTTTTCAAAAGAGGTGATAAAAATTATTCTCATAATTATAGGCCTATTGGTCTTACATCATTTGTGGAGAAAGTTTTGGAAAATCTGATAGATACTTTGCAAAATAATTTAACTTAATCTTGCCCTTCAAATCTTTTTACATTCTTTGAAAGTATTACTACTTATGTAGATGAGGGTAAGCGTGTAGATTTGATGTATCTGTATTTTCAGAAAGTCTCTGACAAAGAGATGCATAAAAGGCTTGTAGGAAAAAAGATCTCATTTAGATGTGGAGGTTAAGTTAACAAATTGAATAAATTAATGGCTGGGTGGAAGAAAGTAGAGGGTTGTTAAAAATGTGGGTTATACTGATAACGATGTAGAACTAAGATGTTAAAGTGTTGGACATGGGTTACCATGACAACAGTTACTAACTAAGACATTAAAGTGATGGGCATGGGTTACATTGACAACAATTACTTACTAAGTAAGACATTAAAGTGATGGACATAGGTTATATTGACAATAATTACTAACTAAGACATTAAAATTATAGAAACAGGTTACATTGCCAACAGTTACTAACTACAATGTTTCATGATGGACTTTGGTTATATTGATTTTTTTAATGTGGGCATTAAAAAAGTGATTTTTAATATTTTACTGAATTGGTAAGAGTAGCTTCAGGGAACCAATAAAATATTATTTGTTAAGCTTTATTCTTGTATTATATTAACTTATTATCAACTTATAATAGACTCAACAGACAATTGAGTTATATTCTAATAATGTTTCAAAGGCTTGAGTGACCAGTAAGTATTCCATAACATGCTTAAAAGTTTGCCTGGTAGGTTTTCTTTTACACTCAAATTTGAGAAGGGTTAGAATTACAAACCCGTACATTTTTTCCCCATTTAAGGGACCACCTTTATCTTGAGTGTTGCTGGCAGTGAGGATGCTGCTACTCTACAAAAGGATTTAAATCATTTAGTGAATTTGGCAAACAAATGACAGATGGATTTTAATTATAATAAATGCAAGATAATGCCATGTGGGTTATCATGCTTTACATTGTAAGTATAACTGTAATAGGAATACCTTTAACAGTGTCATGAAAGAAAGGGATCTTGGTGTAATGACTGATCAGTCTCTTAAGCTGTTGCTAGTGGTAGAACAAAGAAAAAATTAGTTTGTATCTACAGAAATATTGAGTACGAGTCTAAAGATGTTATAATATCATTGTATATCTCACTTTTAGGTCACATTTGGAATACTGTGTTTAGTTTTGGACTCCTTAAATAAGAAAAGACAGTGAATTATTAGAAAGGGTTCAGAGGGGGGTTACTAAAATGGTGCCTGAAGATCTCTGAAACTGTTTTCATATGAAAAAAGATTTAGATTGTAAAATGATTGAGGTGTTTAAGATTTTAAAGGGAATTGATAGTGTGTATGCATCATTTTCATACTTAATGGTGAGAACATTAGGACTAGGAGATGCAAGTATACATTTTGGCAAGATATGTGGCATCTTCATCTAAGACAGTTTTATTTTTCTGACAGGTTGGCCTCAGGAATGGATTACTTTCATATGTTATGGATAGAGTAAATTTAAGTGAGTTTAAAGGAAAGCTGGATAACTACATAAATGATAAGGACTAACTTTAAAGTTTTTAGTTTTCTTAATTTATTTATTTGATAGTTTTAATTTCATTTAGATCCTTTGTTGTTTTTAAACATTGTATTGTGTTAGTAATAATGTGCTTGCATTTGTCATGTGAAATGTTTCTCAAAAATATCTCCATCAAATGTTACAAATCTCACATTGTTGCAGAAAAATACCTTTAAGTCCAGATTGGATATTAGCTTTACATTTTGTAAGCTCAATATTTTTGATAAGATGACTCCATTAATTTTCAGGTTTTCCGTGCCCGAACACCTCCTGAAGCCATTGACCTTGTTGCAAAACTACTAGAATACACTCCTTCTACACGTATCACCCCTCTACAAGCATGTGCTCATACCTTTTTTGATGAACTACGTGAACCAGGGACAAAATTACCTAGTGGTCGAGAATTACCATCTCTGTTCAACTTTACAGAGAGTGGTAAGCCTTTAATACCAATAAAATGAAATATGTTGTATACAATTTGTAACATTATGTATGTATGAACTAACAGTTTTTCATTTCTAATTTTGGAGCCAGCAAATTTAAAAATATTTTCATCCTGTGTCACAGTTCACAGTGTTTTATTTGGATGATAATAAAAGTTTTGGATGTTGTGTGTTTCAGTGTTTATTCTATTTTTATAAGTAGGTAGTAAATGACTATATTGATGATTAAAAATGTTCCCAAATAACTCCTTTGTTATGTAGTGTAAGTTAAAAATACAGGTAAAAAATGTTAAGAGATTGTTTCTGGAAAATATTACCAATGTCTGTCATTCACTTAAGCTGTGTGTGCAAGATATGAGCTTATTACAACAATTTTTTTCAGAATTGAGAATCCAGCCATCGCTGAACTCCATTCTTCTTCCCCCCCATACACGAAACAGTATTGGAAATCCTCCAAACCCTGTTTCGACGGGCAACCCAGGAGGAAATTCAGAGAATTCAGGTAACAATGGAAATCCTGACCATGCAGGTTCAGGAACTGGAGAGATTGCCAACACTGATGTCATAGCAGGATCAAGCACTGAGGTTTCTTCGTCTACCCAAGACTTAGCTATAGCGTGACCTTAACCCTCCAAAATGCTGGACTAACTGGCAGCTAAACCTAACAGGTGTATGGAGGGATTAGTGTTATGGATAAAAAGAAACAAACAGCTTGAACTTGTAGTTGTAACAAGATAATAAAGGACTTCCCAGTGCAGTACATTGTCCTACACCTTAGACCAGTGCAGTCATTTATGGCTTGTATCTTTTTCCTTGTTCAGAATTCCCTTAAGACTTAGGAAGTAAAGATTTATGTTGCAAGTAAGGGCATGAAATGCCTGTAAATATTGTAAGCCCTTCCACTAGTTTATATCATTGAATTAAGGAACATTGTTTGTTTTTATCCCTTTTAAGACTATGAAGCAAAACATAGAACGTATTATTTCCTTTTAATAACCTGTCAGTTAAAATATTTGCTCCACTACTGGATTTTGAAGTGTACTTATAACTAGAAATGTTGGTTGCACTTCCTTCAAAGTAGGCACAAAGTGGCTCAGAAAGACTTGGATAAAAATATAAAGCTATGTTAGAGTACCTTTAATGTTTTATGTTGGGTGGGGAGAAACATAAAGTCCAGAATCATTCATTTTGTGTCTGTTATAATCCATTGTGGTTGTTATCAAAAAGTCCAAGGGGTGCCAAATGACAATAACATCAACACCATGATAGTTTAGTATTATTTCTACAAACAAAACAATGTTGTTGTTTTTTTCCAAATTAAAGTCAGGGATTGCCTCTATGTCTGTTGTGTGAATGTACATTGTTAGTAATCTGTAGATGGCACTTGTAGTTCTGTTTCCTGAATAATGGAATGGTTGTATTAGTAAGGTTTTAAACCTTTGTGTGTATGTATATATATATATGCATATATATATATATATATCTGTGTGTGTATATATAATTAGTAAAATTAAATAATTACATATGAAGCCAAATAAATAAACAAAATCACGAGGAAGGATTGCATTATAAACAGCAAATCCCAACCTCTGATTAATTATATTATAGCCATAAATTTTTAAGCCATAAATAAAACACATTAAAATTAAGCTAAATATGCTGCATATTTTTAAAAAGATCCTAGGGTACAAGCTACAATGTGGGACTATAAAATGTATTATAGGTTTTAGAGGTGACTGATGAAGTAGGACTCTCACTGTGGTGGGGATGCACCATCTATCAATCTTAACCTCCAATTTGCTAGTTTCACATAAGACATATATTTATTGAAAACTATGCAAATTCAGGTGTTTTTACTTTAACTTGCAGATATATTCATGATTTAATTAGCATAAATAATTCTGAAATATTTATCCAACAGAATTAGAATTTAAAAAACTTTAATTTATCATACAGAAATAGATTATTTAGATTTAGAAATTAAAGTAATTGATAAAAAGGATATGCAGCATATTTTTGACAAAAGAAAATATTTTGATTTTCCAATTTATGATTTACCCTTAGTAATATGCCATACCCATCTATTATAAACATTAAAACTTTCCAGTTGTTCAAATTTGTAATAAATTACAATATTAATAATGTTGATATACTGATACACAAATTAATAGTTAATGGATTTAATAAAAAATTTTAGATGAAATTGTTAAATTATTCTGTAATAAATACAAAAACGTTTTAAATAAATACAAAAAAAGTGAAATAAGAGAAACTTTACTAAAAATCATTCTTAGTTAAAAATAAGGACATTTAAGAAGTTGGCACTACTTTATGCAGATGTACACCTTGAGCCACATATAAAAGCATGACAATCACAGTAAACTATCACTTTACTGATGTCCTGTTAATTAATGCCTCTACCATTTAAGGGGCAGGAATGCTAACTTCAAGAGGTAAGTTTTATTTTACTTGCCCTGAGATGGAAGTACCTTATTTTCCTTATTTTATTTTATTAATTTATTTATTTTTTATCTTTTTATGTTTATTTATTTTCTTATTTTTATTTTAACTTGGGAGAGCAGTTACCTTCCTACAACTGCCTCTAGGCAGTGTAGGGTGATACAGGTGTGGGACATTGTGGGCTTGAGCACCCACATCTTGCTCTTCTAATTTCTAAATTTCTAATCTTATATGAGATAATCAAATTGGAGATTATGACTGACAGACAGTGTATCTCCACTGCAATGTGGGTCCAACTTTTTCAGTCACCTCTAAAACCTAGGATATATTTTATAATTCCACACTGTAGCTTGTACCCCAGAATCTTTTTTTTAAATATGCAGCAGATTTTGTTTAATTTTAATGTGTTTTGTTTATGGCTTAAAAATTTATGGTTATATATATATATATAATTATATATATTAAATTTGTAAGTGATGGCTGTTACAATGTTTGTTTTTCAAGTTGTTATTGTACCATATTAGAAACTTTCCTTGAAGAATGAAAAAAAGATGTATTTAATGTAAAAACCAAAAAAAATCCTCATTTATTAATCCTTTAAAGATACCATGCTTTAAAATTTAACCAAGTACATTTTTAACAAATTTGTTAACAGTATGGCATAAGTTTCTTATAAAAACAGACAAGAACAAAGTACATCTTTACAGCCTATCATACAAAGAATCTTTAATTGTATGTTAGTTCATGCAGTTTTTTCTTTCATTTCTCAATGTAAATTACCAGCCCATTATTCTCTCTTTACATTTACATCAGGCAGTGTGGATTACCTTTCTGTTTTAACATGAAAGGCAGTGTTAGTTACTACTCAGTTTCTAGGTAGAATATAACACTAACTACTGGTGGAGTCTTAGTTCTGACATCCTCTGATATTTAATTATCGTAAATCTACATAAGACATTAACTGTCACTAATATTATGCATGTATAAGGCAGACAATACTGGTTGCTAATGTTATCTCTACTTAACACATGTATTACTGGTTACTAATGATGTGTATACATAACACAAGTATTACTGGTTACTGATATGTCTACATAACACAAGTATTACTGGTTATTAGTGATATGTCTACATAAGACAAGTATTACTGGTTATGAGTGATATGTCTACATAAGACAAGTATTACTGGTTATTAATGATATGTCTACATAACACAAGCGTTACTGGTTACTGATGTTGTGTCCACATGACACAATTATTACTGGTTACTGATGATATGCCTACATGAGACAAGCATTACTGATTACAAATTAATACTTGTCTTATGTAAACATAACATTTGTAATCAGTATTACTTGTTACTGATATGTCTACATAAGACAAGCATTACTGCTTACAAATGTTGTGTTTACATAAGACTGGTTACTGATGTTATCTCTACATAACACAAGTATTACTGGTTACTAATGTTATATCTACATAAGACAAACTAATACAGGTCCTGTTGATATGACTACATTGTACACACAGTACTGATAACTAATGTTATTTTCTATGCCTGGCACACAGTACTGGTGATTACTATGACATTAGTGTTTTATTCTTAGCTCATAATGTGTCTACAACATTCTATATAACCATTGCAATAAACAATTGGTTTTCCATGAGACTTAGCCAATATAATTAAGATATTTTGTAATTGTGTCAAAATATGTATTTACCTGCTAATAAAAAATAAAGTTTTTATAACTGTAATGGTTCACTGTAAAAAATATAAAACAATCTTAAGTTTTCAAAACCTCACCCTGGAACTAGAAACAATGGTGAGTTTTAAAACGTGTTTAAAAATTTTTTTATAGGAATGGAGTATAGTTTCTCAGCTTCCAGTTTCTTCAAATGATGATTTATAATCTGTACAGAATTGAATATTTGCAAAAAAATGGACTTTTGCAGTATTAATCTAAGCTATTTTATAGAGTTTGAACTTACTGTTAATAACACATTTTAATATAGAATAAAACATACTCTATGAAATATTTCTTGTCTATTGTCCAATAAAGATAATTAATTTTAAATTAGTAATACTAACTGTATAACATTGTAACTGCAAGAGCACCTTTGTGGCATCACCAATAAGTTTTATGATACAGATTAAAATGCCAGAAAGAAGTGTGAATGATGTATTGTTACATGTGTGGGAGAACCATGAAGAATGTGAGAAAGTAGTAATTACATAGTTGTATGTCAATAAGAACCTTGGCTAATATATGACTCGTTACATAGGTGGTAATTTGATAGAGAACCTGTGGTTATATTTTTGGTGAATATAAACATGAGTAGTTTTATTACTTTGGGTCAAACATCTGGATTAATGATTAATTTGTACTAACTTTTAACTTTTTAAGTCATCTTTATAACAATTACAAGACATATCTTACAAAAAGATTTAGATAGTAGTTTAAATGTTTAAATAATGGCATTAGGCAGTACAGAAAAGAAAATTTCTCAAAAGGTTTAGTGTAAGTAGCGTAAAAAAAAGTAGATGTGAAATTAAACTAAGAGAGTAACAAGGAATATGTAGACATTTCTTTGTTAATAGTTTTAATGAAGTATAATTTGCAATTCATTTGGTTTTTAATTTTTGTGATTGAACTTGTCTGCCTCCATAATATCAAAATGGAAGGTTTTTGTTACTTGATTTCATTCTTATTGGCCTCTTGCTGAAAATGTTGTATTGTGAGAAGCAGTTTATTAAAGCATCTCTTGTGTTTTTTTATATCCAGGTTTAAAACTTGTATTAAAAGTTTAATCATCATGGACCTTAATGAATTTGGTTGTGAATTATGGGGCTTTATCTACTTCTCGTGCAACATAGTACAGTATTTTGAGTACTAGTTAATTACTCTGATGGACAGCACCAAGACGATAATAGATTGGAATCTAATTATTCAAGATTTTTTTCAACAAAAAATAAATTGAAACTTACCATTCAGGAAGCTTTTAAAAAGTGTTTTGTAGAAATGTAATACTTGGAGAGAGATTGTATTGTACTTATAATTAGTTTGGTGAGAAGAATGTGATATAATTGTTGAATATGGTATTAGCTGTGGATTATAAATTTTAGTGAGCTCATATTTGCACAATGAACTTTCATTCAGTTGCAGATAGTGCCATTAGTGTTTTATTTGTATTATAAATATTTTTTAAAGTATTTCATCTGTTCACCTGTTTGTTTACTTGTTGGGAAATGGTTGGACAAGTGAAGGAGGAACAAGGTAACTGAGAATATAACTTGAAGCCATACTATTTGTATAAGTAGCTCTTTCTGAACAATATTTGAGTAAAGACATTATCAAATTATGTATGTAGCAGTACACAAGTCATGAAACAGGTGAGCTTACTTATTCAAGGATTAAAGTGGTGTGTGGGTTTCTAGCACCTTTGTATGAATTACCAACTTTGACACCAAATTTTACAAAACTTTCCTCTGTAGTACAAAACAAGTCTATTTCTGACCAGTGCTTGAGAATTTAGTGTCTCCTGTAATATTCAACTTTTCATTGTTATTCTGTGTGTGTTTCATAACTTACAGATTCCACAGCAGTTGAATATATCATAAACAAGTAATAATTTCTCAGAATACTGCCTTTTCTTTTAAATAGATTCAGTATAGCTTTTTTAGTCCATTACTCATGAAAGGTTTTAATCAGTGTAATACAGTTTTTAATTTCAATTTACAAGATATTTCTAGATTCCATTTATTAGTAAAAGAAGTATGCTATCTTGATAGACAACAAAAATGAATATGTTTTGTAAGTAACGAACAAGAATTGGACTTTCTTATTTAATACGTAGAATCCTGTATTGAACCGACACTGGTGTCTATTAAATTTATTGTATGTAAAAAAGTGTATTAGTTTTTGTTGAAACAGTTGAATAAACATAAAGTAATTATTCAGTTTGGTCACATTGTGAGATCCCCACACTTGCATAAACACTAAAACTCTCATTTATTTGTACATGCTAAGATTTCATATGATGTTTTTGCTAGGTGAGTCACATAAATATACCTAAGTTTGAACAGTAATAATAGAAATAACATTGTTCATACTTATTTCTTTGAACAGCCTTTAAAAAAAAAGTCTATCCGCACTGTTAATTATAATAATATTAAATATGGTACAGTTCAAAAGTTTGGGTTATCTAAATTTTTTTATGCACTTCATAGGATTTTTGGAATTTATGGGGAAAAATGCTTTGAAAGTAATGCCCTGCTTATTCAGTGGTAAAGTAACTGTGGCCATCAATTATATCATATATCCTTGATTGTAAACAAACTATGGCAATATGTAATTTAATATATTCTGTTTCTTACTTGTTCTTTCAAAATCTTGAAAGACTTGTATAGTGTTTATAAAATATTTTCTGAAAGTACATGCAGTTTCTAAAGTTAAAAGTTAGAGATTCTTTGCTCTATCTTGTTGTGATAGCCAGCACTCCACTTTCTTTTTTACATTTCAAGTACAGTTTAACTGCACTGGCTATATGTTTAGAATAATTATTATACTAGAACATGAATCCATATCATGTTAGATGTCTTCACAAGGTATGACAGGTGATATTAGTATTTTATTAAAACCTTATATTATCTGTTCTTACATTGATTCTTACTAAGTCTACAAACCTGAATTGATCCACCTGAATGCTTCACAGTTGATTTTAATCACATATTCTTATTCAGTTCTTCTGATTTATTTCTTTACAACCCAAAGATATTGATTTTAAACTTATCAGTTCTAAACACTCGTTTTCACTTTGTTTTTGTTGGTTTATTTTGTTTATTTAAGCAAAGTTACTTGACAATCACACTTCCTTTTAAATCATTAAGTATTCAAACAGTTGAAGTTTAGACTTTAACCTATGTTGATTCTACCAGTTTCTATTAAAATAGGAAACCTAGAAATATATACTTCCAAACACCACATAGTTTTCATTATCATATTTATTCCATTAAAAATGTTTGACTGTATGAGTGACTAATACTGGCTGCCAACTGGTGGTCAAAGACTGGAGGAAAATGTAAATCAACAGACTTGTAAAGTGCAATGGATGTCAGACAATGTCCCCCTAGACATAATTTTTTTTAAAACAATTATTAGGATTTGACTGTCTCTAACAATACCCTATGCATAGTTATAAGTGTAAGAATGACTGGAAATGTGTATTATAATGTGATACGTTAGTGTGTGTTATCTTTTATGCAGAATTGAAGAGTAGAAGACATGGTAATGGTATGGTTTTTGAGGTCTTTAGAATAACGTGTACTGTGTGCCTGAATGTTCATTTTACAATTCAATATTCCACTTTAGTTTTGTCATTATCTAAGATTGATCTTGCCATCCTTTTCTGTTTAGTACAGCTATGAAATATATTTGAAATTAAGCATTGTATTTGTTTTCACAAGCTTCTATGATTATGTAAATATATATTTAACATTTTAAAATTTTAGGAAACTATTGTAAGCTTTTGTCAAGAGAGTTGGAACTGTTAGTAGTATAAAGAATATTTTAATGTGGATTACAATAATTGAACTTAAGTTTGACAGTATTATACTAATTAAGCTAACTCTCATAAAAAGTTGAGTCAACTTCTCTAAAGTATGCATGCTACTGTTAGCCTAACAGATTTTACTTAGTCATGTTGTGATAGATATATAAAAGAATTCTGCATAGAAATATAATGCTTTTCAAATTATATACCTGAGGGTTAAAACCAAGTGACTATCCCAGTGGCACAGCAATATGTCTGCAGACTCACACCACTAGAAACCAGATTCTGATACCTGTGGTGAGCAGAGCACAGATAACCCATTGTGAGCTTTGTGCTTAATTCTAAACAAACAAACAAAACCAAACTGACTCATAGTATGCACATACCCAGTCACTTTGAAATTATCCCATTTATAGATTAAACTGTAAAGATAAAATTATCCTTTCTTGAACTGTAAAGTTTTAGATATATTTAAGACTTGACAGACCAATTTCTGGTTATTTTGTTATTCATTTGTAAACAGACTGTTTTTCTGATTAATTTGCAGCTGATTTGTAGACAGACTGTTTCCTGTTTATTTTGTTACTGATTTGTAGACAATGTTTTATTGGTCATTTTCTGGTTGATTTGTAAACAATCTATTTTTCTGGTTATTTTGTGGTTGATTTGTAAGCAGAATATTTTCCTGGTTATTTTCTGGTTGATTTGTAGACAAACCATTTGCTGTTTATTTTGTGGCTGATTTGTAGATAGACTGTTCTCTTTGTTATTTTGTGGTTCATTTGTAAATAGCTCATTTCTCTTTGAATCTCATCTGTAAGAAACTTTATTAAATTATATTTTCTAATTTCAGATTAACAATTATATCCTCTTTATGTGGCAAGCTCTTTCAATCATTTTACAATTTTAGAATGAAGTACTCCTTCCATTTATTATAGATTAAATTTATTAGTATTTTTACTGCATATTTTTTATTTTTGCATAACATTTTTCATGCTCATCAAGATATGATTTAGCAGCTCTTAATCCACACTAACATTCTGCTTTTTCATATCTTTTGTATTCAGTTTTATTGTAATAATAACTAACACATTTTTATGTTGAAAATTGTCAGTCATTATTCTTAGGAAATTCATCAAGTGATTTCTTTCCTTAAGATGTTTCCTTTTAATGTTATTTGATATATTTTGATGAAAAAGAGCTTTACTTTTGTTTTTCCAAATATGTTTTAACAAGCTGATGACCATATTTACATTGATTTTTTCTTATATTTATATTTATAATATTAATTACTGTCACATTTTTTAAAAACAAATTCTAAGGATATCTTTGGTTTTATTATTTTTGTTAAGTTCGTTGAGAGATTTTGGAATTTACAAACACTACACTTTTTTGCTTTCTTTCCTTTATTAATAAAAAGTTCCTAAGTAAATGGATATAAAAAATTATTTTCATGAATTTGAACAACTTCTTACAACAATTTAAAATGATGACACAACATGTAGAATTAAATAATACAAATGGAAGAGATGACACCAGAATTTGTGGTATATGTAAAACCATTTCAATTTTTGATTATATATATATATATATTCTCAGTGTAATAACTTAAGTAAAAAAAAACTTATTCTGAAGTAAAATAAAGATTGTATTATTATTTTAGTAAGTTATTAAAGATATACTGATAAGAAATATGTTTCATCAGTTTGTTATTTTTTACAAAGGTAACTCTCTTTTCATCTGAAAGGTCAGTGGTTATTCACAGTTTGAATATGATGTAAAAGAAGTTAAATGATAAAAACAAGAACTATGAAAACCTTAACCAAATAATATGATAAAAACCTATATAATGTTTTGATTGGTATAAAACATTTTACTGAGATTTGCTAATCAAGAAAAGCATACATATATATATATATATATGTTATTAATATTATTTTTTTGTAAAAATTAGGGTATGTATTGAAAAAAGTTGCTAAATAATTGAAAAGTCTTAGATAACAAAAACTGTTTAATACAAGTTTTAATCTTCATTTTAGATGAAAATAATTATCCTACGTTTTAAGTTAAAGCATTAAAATATCAACAAATAGATCACGTCATCATGCTGATATTGAAAATAAATATATATATAACTTTAAAGATTTTACCAAACTTATCTGAAACAGGGTTCTTGGATGATTTACAATATTTGTTAATGAATGTAGGTGATATTCGTTAATTACATATTGAAAATTACCCGAAGGAAAGAAGTTTAAATAATAGGTGGTACCTGAAGAGTTACCGTCAGTTAAAAAGAATAATGAATGTAAACTACAGAAAATTAGAAAAATCAAATTGAACAGTTCAATAAACACCTATTTAAAAGATATTATAACTAGAAATAAGGGAAACTGTAATGGTATAATATTTAGTGCAACCATAGAAAGTTTAAAATTGCTAACAAATATCGTTTTGTTTTAATCGAAAATGATCGTTTGTGAAGTACCCATATTGTGTAATAATAGCTCAAACGTAAAAGAATTACTAGAGTAATATTCAGTGACAAAAATCATTTTGAATGTGTCATATGACTCTGATACCATCAATCTTGCAAAATAATGAAAGAATAACTACATGTGAAACATCAAAACAATTTAAGAGAAGTAATAATTGTGAAAACAGAAGTAAATATTAAAATATGTAAGGGAGGCCTAAAACAAAGCCTTTAGGTAATACTAGCAATATCCATTAATAATTAAATTTTAAGGATATCCCAAACATTTCACAAATAATGTTACCTTTACTTATAATTATCTTTATCAATTCTCTAAACTTTGTTTTTCTTATCATATTTAAATCTGATTCATGGAAATTTTCTTCACCTGTTTCATCATTTAGATTTTTAATTTTTTAAGTTATATGTTCTGTTTTCTATATTTCAGATATAACAAATATCTCCTCTGTAAAATTTAGTAAATATCCTGTTCTGAATGGTTTATTATTATTTCAATTTCTCACATTATCATCGACACTTAATATCCAGCAGTAGGAATATTGTTTCATGTATAGATTGTTGGATACTTTATATTCTTTTTTGTTACTTGCTTCCAGTGGAATCGTTTAAATTTATCTATTTTATTCTTAATGATTTTATCGGAAATTTATTTAAAACATAATTTCATATCTTTGTATTATTAGCGATCAAATATTTCCACATTTTAGTTTTTAAAATTGTTAAATCTTTCAGTAATCTAGATTTTAACATCGCTTTTAGTTGTAAACTAATGAATGTTTGATAATTAAATTTATGAGGATTTTTATTAATGAGTTCTATTCCTTTATGATTTTGAATTTTTGGAATTTCCTCCTTTTAAAAATTTTATTGAATGCTTTTGTTATTCTTTTTTCTCACTTTACTTGGATTGGGACAGTCCAAGGATATGGTTTGGCTTTTGAATTTTGCAGAAAACTACACAAAGACTATCTGCACTAGCCGCCCCTAGTTTAGCAGTATAAAACTAGAGGGAAGTCAGTTAGTCATCACCATCCACTGCAAACCTTTGGGCTATTCTTTTACCAGCAAATTGTATGATTGATTGCCACATTGTAACGCCTCATGGCTGAAAGGGTAAACATGTTTGATATGATGGGGATTCGAACCCACGACCCTCAGATTGTGAATGGAGTGCCTTAACCACCTGTCCATGCAGGGCCCTTAAGCATATCTACTAGATATATCTATAACTGTTAAAAATCACTTGTGTAATATTTATTTTGTATCCTATCAATTAAATCTGTTTGTTACTGATTGTCAGTAAGTGTTACATTACGTAAAGTTTTAGTTTTTTAATTTACGTCTACTTGGTTTGTGTTATGCATTTTATCTTATAGTTGTAAAACAAACTGTGGTAACTGAATTTTTTTTCTTTTACACTTGTAAAACCTCTCTTTGGATCATCATATATTTCTTCCGAGTTTTTTTTTTTTAATGGAAACGTTTTTGTACCACAAAGTTTGTTTATTCCTTTAGTTCACGTATCTTTCATTCTTTGAAATAGCTTCTTTTTGTTCAGTAGTAATTAATTAATGAAATTATAAGACCAAATTTTTCTTAGCTTTAATAATTTTTGGTTTTATAATTACTGTAACAATTATTTCAGTTAAAGTTGGATCTTGAAGAGTATTCAAATATTCTATCAAATCTTGATCTACAATATGTCTATCAACTGTAGCTGATGATTTACTATAAGTAAATGATTTACTTTTCACTTGCTTTATCTTGAAATTTGTAAAAGATAAAATATCCTCAGTTCCTTCTGATGTTTATTGCTATATAATTCTATAAAGTTGCCTTTCTTAATTTTAGTACTAATAGATTGCCATCTGTATTGTTAAAGATTGTAAAATTCTCTTTAATTCTTTATAGTTAGGTTCTTCCAAATCTTTTGCAGATAAGTTCAGATTGTCATAGTTTAACTGATCGTAGATTATGTAATACAACATACTGGGTTTTCACAAGCAAGTAGACCATCAATTAAAAGTCTGAATTGATATCTAGATAGTAAATTGTTTTGACAAGGATCATCAGATTCGTTTGGATCTGTGTAATCTTTAATCTCCATCATTTATTTTCCCATAAGTTATATACTTTTAACTATAAATTAAGCATAAATAAATGATCAGTGAAGATAAAATGTTCATTAAAATGACTATCTAAACAAAATAAAGAACGAACCCCGAGCTTTTGGTAAAGTAAGCTATGATAAACCAATAGCAGAGTTAAAGTTAACAGGAAAAAAGACAACCTCTAGCTATTCCTCTGAAAGAAGTCTAAGAAACGAGGAGATAATTGAAAACATTAAAACGTGATTCTTAATACTACCGCGAAGATGACCTAGAAAGGTCGAAACGTTGTTCTCCCCTTATTAACAAAAGTGTTAATATCCATAATAGCCGATCCGAGATGCATTTTTATTGCAAGTGGGTTTCTCGTCATCAAGAAATACCACGATTCAAATCTCAGTTGGAATCAACAACTATTAAGAAACCAAAAACATGTAGAATTGATTTGGATGAAGGATTAAAAGACACATTTTTAGAACAAAAACAATTTGTACTACAATCCAAATGAATTAATTAATGATTGGAAAAGCAGGAAGAATAATAAAAATCTAAAATAAATAAAATATTGAAAGAAAAAATAAACAAGCAAAAAGGAAAACTATTTAAAGAAGATAAAAATACAATAGAAGAATTTTTAAGTTTAAATAAAGAAACAATAATCCCTAGCAAATAATGCGTACAAAAGTTAAACTTCTTTAGAAGTACATCTAAAATTATAAAAATCAGTGGCGAAGAAATAGTTAATTAAACTAGCTGATAAATTAATAGCAAGAAACAAAAGTATAAAGTTGTATAATGAAATAATTGATTTATTATCACATTACTTAAAGAAGTTACAACAAATAATGGATCAAAATATAAAAGCTTTATAACATATAATAAGTTGTATACAAGTGAGTATGTATTCAAGTCCTGTTAAAAAAAAAATGTACCCCTCTGGTACGGCGATAAGTCTACGGATTTACAACGCTAAAATCAGGGGTTCAATTCCCCCTCAGTGGACACAACAAATAGCCCGATGTAACGTTACTGTAAGAAAAACAAACACCATGTTCAAAAAGATAAATGGAAAACAAATTACGAAAAGCAAGAAGCTGTTTCGCTACAAATATATGAACGTAAGAACTTAGTCATCAATTTTTTAAAACAAAAACACAAGTTACGCAGACAAATTATGGGAGAAATATTACAATATTAAATATACAAATAAACAAAATGAAGTTTGTTTGTTGTTAAGCACAAAACTATGCAACGGGCTGTCTGTGCTGAACCCTCCACAATTATCGAAACCCGGTTTGTAGTGATGTGAATCCGCAGACATACTGCTGAGACATTGTTAATGTCTTTTTACTATTTGTGATCCATATATTAATAGCAGCTAGCGAGATGTTCGACTGGGGCACGGAAAAAAGATAATTGTAATATTAGTGGATCTGGATTTCCTAAACTTAAATAAATGATGTAGCGGTAAAAAACAAAAATTGAGATAAAATGAATTCAAAATTGTTAAGTACCGCGTTGAGGTATTGAAGATATAGAGAAAGTTTAGGGACGTTTACTCTATTGAGTTATTACCTAAGAAGATAAAATAATTTCAAAGTAGAATTGATAATTTAAGTAAAAGTAAAGAACCTAGTTCATGTGGGTTTGTTATTACAATAATCTAAAATATAACTTTGTTGAATGTTTCCATTCTCCCTTAAAATATAAAGTAAATCATGTAAAGATTTCTAAAAGAAATATAACACCAAAAGACATTGAACAATATTTAAGACCAAGTGAAGAAGAAATAAGATACTAATCGAGTTTTCTACAAGAAAAAGTATATTGTCATATAAAGTGTATCAAAAAAGGAAATCACGGTTGTAGTTCTTATGAACTGTTATATACATTTATTCAAACATCGAGTGCTTTCAACAAGAATTTTGTTTTAACAAATAACAAAATCAATAGTTATAAATTCTAAAGATAGTGATAATTCAAGGAATTTCACAATCGAATTTTTAAATCTTACAGATGTAAGTAACGGAAATTATTCTTTAGCATTAAAATCTATAAAAACAAACAAAAACCGACAGTCTTTTTGTTTGCTTATTCTAAAACAAAGTCACCTTGGGCTATTTGTTGTGACCACCACCAGAATTAAATTCCGGGTAGTTACATTTTAAGTTGGTAGACTTACAACTGTCTCATTGAGGGACAAAACTTATAATCTATGTTAACATAAAACGAAACTAATAAAATGTTAATAGCAATACTATTAAAAATTACTCTCGAAATATAAGAGTAAAGATTGAATGTGATAGTTATACCAGAGGAATATAATTAGTTTGTAGTTAAAATATTTCAAGTCAATAATACTCCTTTAAAATTTAAAATTCAACATATAACTTCGAAGTTTGTTATTAATTTTAGCACCAAATTATTGGATCAACTATTTGAAGAGAAGCTGTATGAAATATCAAGATTTAAACAAAACACTTATTATGATCAAGAAAAAGAGGAAAAGACATGTAACTAAAATCTGTTTAGATGTAAAATATATTTATATTGATTTTGACATTATCAACCGGGCATTATGCAGTAATAAGTTTAGTAATATTTTATAATCGAAACGTTGCTCACTCCTCTACGTAAAAAAATTTCTCAACTCAAACGAGCCATTTTTACATATATATTTCTCTACAAGTGGGTTTTCTCGACATCACTGATTAATATTTTATAATGTTTACAACTTTTACTTCACCTGGAAGTTTAATTAAAACTGAAGAAACAAATCCAGTATATTACGAGATTTATAAATCAGATTTTATTTATAGAATATGAATGGAAATTATGAACAAAAATAATAATCTTTTAACTTCAACAAACAACGAGTTGTATATGGATTACATTTAATTAAGAATAAATTAATTAAAGTAACCTTCTTTTATTTGTGAAAGGAGGGAAAGATTATGGGAAAAATAATTTTTATTGATATGTTAAAAAGCCAAAGGGTGAAATTAAGTTATTGAAATTCTAGAGAAAAAGAAGCGAAAAATATCATTGCAGATAAGTTCATAGAAAGTAAATTGAATATGTATATATTTTAATCAATATTTAATATCTTACATGAAAAGATTCAAGGGAATTATGTAACTTGACTTGAAAGATTTTAATTTTAAATACATGAAAATAATTTAAGACCAAAAAAGTGTACCTAATTATTATTCAAACATTACATAAAGTTTTGTATACAAATAAAATTTGAAGATAAAGTTATTATCTTGAAGAAAAAAAAAGAAAAGATCCGGCATGGTCAAGTGGTTTCACTCGTAATATGAGGGCCGCGGGTTTGAATCCTCGTCACACCAAACATGCTCCCCTTTCAGCCGTAGGGGCGTTATAATTTTATGGTCAATCCCACTGTTCGTTGATAAAAGAGTTGGCGGCGGGTGTTGATGACTAGCTGTCTTCCCTCTAGTCTTAAATTGCAAAATTAAGGACGGATAGCGCAAATATGGATTTATTGATCTATTTTTTTTATTAAAAATGTATTGACTGTGTTTTTACAGATACAAATATATACCTATGAAACTCAAACAAAATGATTGTTTAAAAATTATTGTAGGATTTTAAAATATTTTGGAGTAATGAAATAATGAAGTAGTCAAATTTCAAGTACTCAATTGTAGTTATTATGTTGTTCGGGTTATTTCATTTAATATGTATAATTTGCTAATTTTATATTTTTAAGCCATTTAAAGCATTTTCTTTTTTCATTTTTAACAATTCTGTGACATTTTTGACGATTTTGAGCATCTAAGAGGATTTTGTTTTTAAAAAAGCGAATTTCTGACTGACCTCTTATGTCTTTTAATATTTTAAATTGTTTTGCATCCAGACATCAAAGAGCCATTATATGCTTCAAAATTTAAGGCACGGAAAGAAGGGCAATGATTTTCATTTCGTAGCTGTGGAAGTTTGTGATTTCATGCCTATTAACATATTCCATATGGTTTGGTACCCTGCTGAGACAGCGGTAGTTTTAAGGACTTGCAACGCTAAAGTCCAGGGCTCGTTTTCCCGTAGGCACATCAGACATTATAGATTTGTTCTTTAAAAAAATAAACAAAACTATAACTTTCAGTACTTGCTTTTTTATTCTAGAAATTTTGTGGAAGTTTTGAAATCTCAATCACTTTTTGTATGAAAAATTGTTTGTTTGTTAGAGCGCCAAACTATGTAGTGGAGTATCTGCGCTTTGCCACCTAAAGGGAATGTAACCTCAGATTTTTACCGTTCCAAGTTCGTATGCGTATTGCTAACCCATTGAAAGATTGTATATATATATTAAAAATCAATGGTTATAATGTACTTGGTTAACTACAAACAGAAGTTGTTGTTTGGATCTTCAGGATCAAAAGAATTAAACAGCAACCGTGAAGTTACGAAGTAACTCCTAGAACAATACTAGGAAAGAAAATACACATCGTATCTGTATTATTTATATATATTTTCGGAAGAAACTACGTTACCCGCTGGTGCAGCGGTAAGTCTACGGATTTATAACGCTAAAATCAGGGGTGCAGTTTCCTTCGGTGGACTTAACAGACAACCTCATGTGGTTTTGCTATAAGAAACAAACAAACACATAAGAAGCTGTTTATAGAAGAAAAGAAATAGGTGCTATGTTTTTGTACTTCATTTTTTGTCAGTAATATATATTTGTCAATAGACTAGCTAGAAAATAAAATATAACTCTGGTACAACTGTAAAGTGTTGTATTTTTAACAAAATTGTTTGTACCATATTATTATTCATATATAATGCAATAAAAGATAGAGTGTTACTTTAAGGTTATGGTTCATTTTTTTGCACAAACAAATAATGTTTGGCAGAGTGCAAAAAAATGAACCATAGTTGGACTTTTAGAATTATATGTAGAAGTTTTTACTTTATACCATTAAACGGTAACAAATCTTTTAATTAAGTGTTGATTGTTAAATTATATGACAATTTGTTTCAATATTTGAACTTTTAATACATATACAGTCATGTGAAAAAGTTAGGAAACCCTATGAAAGCCTGTGTATTTTTGTAACATTTTTGGATATATAGATATTTAATCACAATTTCAACAATACTGAAAGATTATAGGAATATAACTAAACAAATAAATCTGAAGAAAAGACTTTTCAAGATCTTTTGTACATGTAATTCTACAAAAATGCATATTCTAACTGAGGAAAAAGTTAGGACACCCTACCCCCTACAGCTAGTGTTACCCCCTTTGGCTGAAATAACTGCAGTGAGACGCTTCTTGTAGTCATCTACCAGTCTCTGACATCGGTTTGAAGAAAGTTTGCCCCCCTCCTCAATGCAGAATTCTTTCAGCTGTGAAATGTTTGAGGGGTTTCTTGCATTTACAGCCCGTTTTGAGTCATTCACCCCACAGCATCTCAATGGGATTAAGATCTGGGCTTCAACGCGGCCATTCAAGGACTCTCTTTTTTTAGTTTTCAGCCAGTCCTTGGTGGATTGTCGTGTTGCAGGGTCCAGGTCCGCTTCAAGTTTACTTGTCTTACAGATGGTCTCACATGATCCTCAAGCACCCTCTGATACACGGTAGAATTCGTGGTGGAATCTATAATTGTGAGCTGTCCAGGTCCTGCTGCAGCAAAGCAGTCCCAAACCATGTCACTTCCACCTCCATGTTTCACAGTTGGTATGAGGTTCTTTTCCTGGAATGTGTATTTGGTTTGTGCCAAACATGTCCTCTGTTCTGGTGTCCAAATAATTCAATTTTGGACTAATCTGTCCAAAGAACATTATTCCAGAAGTCCTGGTCTTTGTCTACATTCTCTCTGGCAAACTACAGTCTGGCCTTGATGTTTCTCTCAGAGAGCAAAGGTTTCCTCCTTGCACACCTCCCATGCAAGTTAAACTTGTGCAGTCTCTTTCTGATTGTAGAGGCATGCACTTTCACATCAACAGTAGCCAGAGCCTGCTGTAGGTCTCGTGATGACATTTCAGGGTGTTTGGAGACCTCTTTTAGCATCTTGCGGTCTGCTCTCGGGGTGAACTTGCTTGGACGACCAGACCTGGACATGTTGGCAGTTGTTTTGAAAGCCCTCCACTTGTTGACTATTTTCCGGACAGTGAAATGGCTGATTTTAAAATCTTTTGGGATCTTTTTAAATCCCTTACCAGGATCATAAGCTGCTACAATTTTCTTTTTCAAGGCCTCAGACAGCTCTTTTGCTCTCACCATGGTGCTCACTCTCACTTCAACAGTCAGGGCACACCAAACTAAATGTCTGAGGTTTAAATAGGGCAAGCCACATTCAAAATGCTGAGTAACGATCTTCTAATCATGTGCACCTGGTGTGATACACCTGTGTGTGAGTTGAGCCATTTTAAGTGGGAATAAATGGGGGTGTACTAACTGTTTCCTCAGTTAGAATATGTATTTTTGTAGAATTACATTTACAGAAGATCTTGAAAAGTTTTTCTTCAGTTTTAATTGTTTAATTATATTTGTATAATCTCTCAGTATTTTAAATGTTGAGATTAATTATCTATATATCCAAAAATGTTACAAAAATACACAGGCTTTCTTAAGGTGTCCTAACTTTATCACATGACTGTATACTCATGTACGCTAATCCTACATATTTTACCATAATGAAGCAATGGCGTGGTCGTCCATCTATCTATTTTATGTAACTGAAATAATATGTATAATGGTGATTGGAGCTCATTAAATGTGGCACCAGAAACAGACATCTAAAAAAACCTTTCATACTTGGGTTATTCAAGGTTCGGACAATTAGAGAAATAGCTGTGGCGTAGTCAACAACTATTTCTTTATAAAAAAAATACATTTTTAAATAAAAGACTTTCCTCGCAACAACAACACAACTTTCATTAGGACTTTATGTTAGGGTTTGGTTATATCTGTATTGATGCAAAATTTAAATAGAGTATTAAAAATTTCAACTTTTGGAAACTACTTTTTTCTATTAAAGGCCTTTATTTTGAATTTCACGAAAAGCTACTCAAGGGCTATCGGTGCTAGCCGTCCCTAATTTAGTAGTGTAAGACTAGAGGGAATGCAGCTACTCATAGTCATCACCACTCACCGCCAAGTGTTGGGCTACCATTTTACTAACGAATAGTGGGATTGACCGTAACATCATAACGCCCCCGCGGCTGAAATGGCGAGCATGCTTGGTGCGACGGGGATTCGAAGCCGCGACCGTCGGATTACGAGTCGAACGCTTTAACCCACCTGACCATGATGGGTCTCCATTAAAGGCACTTTTAATATATAAAACAGCAGTATGTCTACGGATTTACAACGCTAAAATCAGGGGTTCCATTTACCTCGGTGGGCTTAGCTGATAACCAGATGTGGCTTTACAATAAGAAAACACACACAAACACATAATATATAAAAATATTTCAGTTTATATCATTAAAATTTATGAAAACATCTGAAATCTGTACATTGAATCATTTTGATACCGTGAGTTGCGTATAATTAAAGAATATGATCCGAACACTTTTCTCGTGCAGTACTTCCCAGAAAACAAATCAAATCCTCTGTTAAACGTTTCATTATTTCCAATTTTGTTTCAATGAGATATAAGTGTTGCGATTATTAATCACTATATAAACAGCCATCCGTAAGGCGGCGCTTCTGTAAGCTTAAAAAATTATTTTCTACAGGTATTAATGTTGCAATGTTTTAAAGACGTCATAGTGAATGTGTTTCTTTGATACATTTTGAAATGGTTGGATCTACTTTCGATGGTCTAATATGTTTATTTTGAGTACACCCAAATCTATATTTTTAGTTTGTTCACTGTATTGGCAAATTATTCATGTTCAATTAAAGAAGTATAAAGTTAGAATTTATTTCTCATAGTTTCTAACACTGATTATTGAAGTTATAGAACTATTTGCGGAAGTTGAAACATACATTGAAATTAAGAGAATACTATTCTATTACCAATACCTTGTCGAATGGCTACATGATGGCGACCAAGGAAAGGATTATGTGGATTTGGTCCTTTATTTTTATTTTAGTATTTTTTCAGGCAATAAACTATTGTGATGGAAGACGCTATGGATTCCCAGCAAGTACTCTGCATTTATATTCTACAGAGAAGAACAAAGACTTCTTGCCGAAAACGTTTTTTAGGCATAGTGAGTCTGATTTGCGTTCGAAACGAGTTGTGAAACTAGACAATATTAATAATGTTCAACAACTAGGAGTAGAATCAGGGAATTTGGATACCGGTTTTCGCCAGTATGATATGGGGAATTTTATCGTTCATAGGATGGGTAGAGAAAAAAGATCATCTGAAGACGCACATAAGCCTATTATTAGTCATGTAGGTCCATTGTTAATATCCTTGTTCTATAATGTTATTTCTTATTTGGTTACAATTTGGGATCACATGATGTATAGCATAAAAATAACGTCCTGTGGAGGCCAAAACACAAAATTGTAGAGCCGATGGTTACATACAACAGTTCTTTCCCGTTTAACTTTAAAGTTATTGACGCTGTCAATAGGCATATGATATTCTATTAGTACTAGTGATACTATTTCAGGATGCATACAAGTAGTAGGAGAAACCATGATAGTACAAGAACTAAAAATTGGTTTCGTAAGCAAATTTAAAAATATTTATGAAGTAAGTTTTATGTTACATTAATTTAGGAAGAAAGAGAAGTGAAGCATTTCCTTTTTTGCATAAATTCAAGTGTAATACTTTAATTTAAAAGTTCTACCAATTCTTGCTTTGGATTTCACATACAGTGTCACTGTCAGTGTAGAGTGATGTAAATGAATAATACACTGGGCTTGATTCTGATGCAAACTACATAAGTAACATAATTCCTTCCAGCACTTGTGAGCCTTAAAGCCCAATAAAAAACCAATGTTTAGCATTAGTTTTCAAAAAGGGAAGTTTTTATTATTTTTAAATGACCCATTTTAAAGAAATGCACTCTTTTCTTTTATAACTAGGCTTAAACTAAAGGTTTAGTGTTTTTACACAAGAGCAGATATTTTGTTCTCAATAATTTATAATTATTTTTAATAATAATTACTAAAATTGTAAATTATCAAAAAGTTAATATTGTGCTGGTGACTCTCATCAGTCTTAAAGAACAGTACAGGAATACTTTTAAAAAATTCAAGGCCACACAGTATATATATATATTTTTTTTAACACATGAAATTCTTTATTCTGTCTCTTAAGGGTTTACAATAATAATAATATTTCAGTCAACTACTTAGAATGAATTGTTGAAGTAATGTGTCCCTGGATTTTGAAGTCTGTTACATATGAGATAATCTTAGTGTAATGTGATAAAGATAATTTGTCTCTAACATCTCTTTGGCTTTTGCATTTGAACTTGTTAAATATGATTAATCAATTAGGAATTATTTGGGATATGTGAAAAATTATTTTTCTTTTAAAATGTATAATTTCATATATTCAGTGCTGGATATAGATAGATCAGTCAGTAGGGGCAACTACTAGATGTTCTTATAGGATTTCTCCAGTTTTATTAAATGGAGTTAACTGCTTGTATGTTCAGTTACTAAGTTACTACCAACATTTATGACAAAAGCAGAAACTATATCTTCATAACTGATAACCATATTAATTCTACAATTACATTTCATTTTCAAATTCCCTCAATCATTTTAGTGATTTCTTTTTTAAACATTGTTTATATGTACTTTCAAGACAGTTAAACACATATTGAGATGTCTTTAAATCATGTTACTGCTTGATTTTTTGGTTTAAAAAAAACTAGAAAAAATGGTATGTGAATAATAAAGTTCTGTGACATAAATAACTTTATGCACGTTAAATGTTTATATTAAAAATCATTTGTAATTGTTAAAATTTTCATCATCAAATCTTAGCAGTCATTTGAGGTATTTAATATTCAATGATTATAAATACTTCATAACAATACTTTTAAACAGTGTTTTATTATAAGGCATCTAAGTGTAGTTTACACATCTGTCGGGGTGTGACTATGCCAAAGAAAATACACAAGACAAGTTTGTAAAGAACAGAAAGGACAACTGAAAGTAAAAAAGACTGCGAGTGCATAGATTGATGCAAACCCCAATAAAAATGTAATCATAGATAAAACCAAACAATAACACTTTATAAAATCAAGTAAATGATTCAAGTTTCATAACTTCTCATTGTGCATCACATGGGTCCAACTGCAGGTATAACAAATTAGAGAATTAAAAACATGGATTACTAGTAGTTAGGAAGTGAAATATTTACAGGTAAGGAAATTTTGTGCTATTAATTTGCATGATGTTGCCAAACACATTACTGAACTGGTTCTGGAAAGTTTAGTTGTATTTTTGTAGTCAGAACAATTAGAGAGGTAGTGGTACTTTTGTAGTGGAAAAATTATAGAGGGTGACTAAAACAGCTTTGGAAGATTATCTTGTGAAATGTATGATGAAATAGTCAGTATAGATGCACTGAAGGAAATTTTCACTCTATTAACCTTTTATATTTTTTTTTTCCAGTGTGTTAATTATTATATAACTTATGATAAAGATTGATTTGTGTAGGTAGACAAATTGGAAAAGTTGTTAATGGAACCTTGTTACTAGTGGAGTACCCTAGGGTTTTGGGGAATGGTAATTTAATTTTTTTTATTTATGTTAATTTAAAGAAGGTATAATAACATTTCTCATGAATAATCCAGAGAGGCCTTTTGTCTAATACCAGAGCTTATGTTGATAGGGGCTATGACATTAATAAATGACCATCGACCATAGTAGAAGGTAACGTTTAATATATAAGAAACACAGAAGATGGTATATGACTTAAGGAAAGGATATTGTTACACTGGTGGATAAGTCACTTAATGCAGTGCTCTGTTACTCATAGCAAAGTTAACATTAGCATTGAATTTACATTTCTACTTGCATACATATTGATCACAAGTTAAAATAGGTGCCTTTTTGTCACTAATTAATCTTTACTTGAAGCACTGTCTGCAGTTTTTGTTTCCATGTCTAAAAAATATTGATTTATTGGAAAGGGTTCAGCAATAGGCTAGTAAGAATCCAAGGGTAGGTTGCACAGGGATATATTTAGATCTGTTGAGTAAATGGGATAATAGGTAATCTTAAGTTTACAGTATTATCTGGGAGGTTGGTAGGCTTTTGTTTTACTGAATATAATGGGCTAAAGAGAGACAACTTAAAGATTTGAAAATACAGGCTATGCTTTAGTTAAAACAGTTTTATTTTTTGAACAGAATGGCTGACTTAATAAATTTCCATAATGGAGCCTGGCATCTTACATGAGTTAAAGGGGAGACAATAAATATATATAAACAGTTTACAGCTGGTGTCAAATGATGTTCTTAGCAAAACTGAGTTGTGGCATTGTACTGATGGACATACAATATTTTGAGTGAAAAGGATTGTGGATATAACGTGTTATGTCCATAAATAAAATATATAAGGAATAAGTAAGGATTTGAGTTTAAGTAATTTGTAATAGCTTTATTTAATTAATGTCACTCTTGATTTCTCAGCACTTTACATGAAAGCTGAGTAAAGTGATATACTAATTTCCCAAGGAATTTAATTTTGTTTGAAGAATTTCATTTATTTAGTTGTAAAGTGAGCATGTTTCATGGATTAAGTGAAAACAGAATGAGAAAATGCAATTTTACATGAGGAAGTGTTATATTTCTGATAGTCTTCCCTGTTAGCAAATGTAATTGTATTTTATTACTTCTATTCTTGCTTTCTGAAAATGGTGAAACTGCATATAATGCATTTTGCATCTGTTTTTCAACAACATATAAAGAAACGTTAAGAATTTTCTATTTTTAATGATGAAACTTCTGTCTAAAATAGCTTGAATTAGGTAAGGAAGCAAGCCACATTTTATCTAACTTTCATGTTGCATTTATCACATTTCATTCTTGCAAGCCATAGGAAACCATGGATATAACACATACGAGTTATTCTAACACTGAATGACTAATCTAAACGCCAGTATGTAAATCACTATTAAAATGAAAATAATGGTGGAATACTGATATAACAAGCAGGTTTAGATAACTTCTTAGGTTGTAATATTAATTCAGGTTTAAAGTGGTTATATTTTTAACTATTTCTGAGATTTGTACTGTTTTTTTTTTTTTCTGTTAATGACTGATAGTGTAATAACCATGTGGAGCATGATATTAAAATAACTGGTATTTCTTGTTGTATTAAAGATGCTTTCCCTCTATAGAGAAGTGGATTATTTACTGAGCTTTTGTTGATTTTCAGTTCCCTTTGAATGATAGTCATGAGCAGCTTTCAGTTCTTTGGGCTGGAAAGAACAGCAAAGTGGTGATTTGTTTGGCTCGCAATCGCGTGATCCAAGAGGGCAGTAGCTCCAGGGTGTTTTTTTCATATAATTATGGAAGAACATTTTCAGAAGTACAGGAGAAGTTCATGCGAATATCTTCAGAAAAGATGTCAATAATTTCTATGTTTTATATTAGTCCTGTGACAAATAGTAGGGTAAGTGCTACTCTAAGTTATTTGTTATTAACAGAGAAGAGTTAAACTAGTATATTTCTATTTAAGTAATAGCAGTAAACATATCTGTTTTTGTTCCTTTTTGTTATGCTTCAGGTAAAATGACAAGAAATATGACTGAATATTATAGAGAAGTTGAAAAGAAAAGATAGCCTCTGATTAGACTGGGGCCATAATTGAAACAGTTTTGTGATAGATTTACTATACATTTTCATGTGAATTTTTGAAGGGAGTTTTAAATATTTTCAGTAATAGTAATAAACTTCCAGTGAGAAGTAAGTTTTGTGCAGAAACTTCAATGAAACACATACACACTTACACATGTTAAAATTAAAACTTAATTTGGAGATCTTTCAAACAATATTATGAAACTGTGCAATGTGTTTAAGTGCTTGTTTTAGAATTATAAACTGTTTGTGATTTTCATTTTACCCTGTGAGAATGGCACTGATACATTGCATCAATCCCTGTTCCTGTGAACTTATACATTGTAGTGTTTGTTATAATTTAAACTTACAAAACTTAAGATTTTATTAAATGTTACAGATCTCTTGTACATAAAAAAACTTTTTAATAATATTTCTTACTAAAACCTTTTCTGTGAACTTAGAGTTGGTTATTCTAGTCTTGATTGCAAGATATTAATGCTAAGAATAAAAATACTTACATATTAATGTTTTCAAGTTTCATTTACATAACCAATGGAGTCATGTAAATGGATATCAAAAGTTTTATTAAGTAAAACTGTTATTTTCTTCACCATAATACTCACTGTATCGAAATTAAAAATGTAGAATAAAATACAAAAAAAATTGTTTTTTAAAGTTTTTACATTTATTCTTACAGCCATAGTTAACAATCTTCTCAGTCTGGGTTTATTTAGTTTTATTGCTTTACAACTGGATTTATATTTTCTCCAGAATACACCAGAAACTATATTTGCAGCATGACAGCTTTGTATGAATAAATGTTTGATTAAAATCATGCTATGACAGACAAGTAATTTTTTAATTTAATTTTTCCATTTGTTTGCTTATCTATAAATTTCTGTTTTTTAGGTTTCAGTTTCTTTTATAAGAAGTAAAAAATGTAAAAATAAAACAAATTTAGTACTCAGTTTTGAAGTTCAAGCATTTTAATATTAGGTAATGAAACACTGGAAGCTTACTTTTTGTAATGATGGTATTGCAAAAAATACTTTAAATATGAAATTCAGAACTAAAAAAAATTACTGTGCACAAGAAATAGAATGTTTTGAAACTGCCATACTTTTACTGTTTCCATAATTAATTTCTAAATGAGTTAAAATAAATTGCATTAATTGGTCATGAAACACTACAACGGCAAAGAGTGAAACCGAAACCAAATAACCTGGCATGTGAATGAAGTCGCCTTGTAAAGAATTTAGTAATCAGAATATTCTGTTCATATTGGTTATAAATAATCCAATGACAAATCTCATTGAGAATTACTGACATTTTTTAGACAGGATGTGATAGGAATGTCATGTGGGTTTAACTTTCTTGTTTATACCTCAGTAAAGCAAAAATTTGGAGGCTGTGAATTTATATTATAGCTTATCAGTATTTAGGGTATAAATGTTTAATTTGTGTCAAACTCAGAAGGGAAAGAAAGAAATTTCATAAGGGTGCTTTGGAATGCAAGTGCATCACATGACACAGAAGTGGATATTGAATTTATTCAGACATTGAAATGAGAAAGTTAAATTTTAAATGATGTGAAAATTTGAATTATAAAGTAAGGTTTTATGATTATGTTGATAATAAAATTGTTCAGTGAAATTTTCAGAGAAGCTCTTTGAAAATATCTTTGTACCTTGACATCTTACAATTCATGTAGGATTAATTTTTCAGTGTAAATGAAACTGGTATAAAAAAGCACATTAATGTATACATTGTAAATCAATCATTACAACTGGCTTTACGAGTTGCTTTTGAAATCAAAAGGCATTTTGGTTTTAAAATTGATACATTTTTTTTCTTTGCTTCATAAAAGTATGTTTATTACTTTCTGTAAATATTTTATCGACGTTGCAAAACACTAACACAGATTGATCCCACACTTTACAGTGATATCAACTTTAATGTTCTTAAACAATGTTACTCTTTAAAACATGTTGTATACATATTTTTCTGAGGCATTTTTTTAAGGGACTGAATTTTCACTTTTAATTTTACTTCTGTAATTAAGTGATTCAGCTACCTTTGTCCTTAATAGTTTGTTAAGGGCATCAGTCAGTTGGACTAATTGCATTTTTGTTAGGCTATACATAGTACTGTTGTATATATTGATATGAAATTTAGGAGGCTCTTAGATATAACAAGTTTGTTGTATGCAAAAAATAGATTTTATGAGTAAATATTTATATTAAAGATTTGTCTGAATTTATAAGTTCTTCACTGAGCCAGTAATCGAAAGGTGATTTTCATGGTGTGCACAACATGCTTAGACCATTTTGTAGCTTTATACTTAATAAGATACAAACTCAACCCTAATTCAAAATTATCAACATACAGAGGAAGAAAAAGTGAAAAATACAAACTAGAATTAGTAATACAATTCCCCACACCAATGTAAATTTTTGTTCCTCATTGGCTTTTGTAATCTAATAAAAAATATTCTAATTTTACGTTTTAGTTACTTTTAAAAGTGTATAAGAATAAATAAAATTATACCTAAAGACATTTTTGACTTCCATTAGAGTTGATATTTATTTCACTAAGTTTTACACAGCTGATTACTTTCTTAGCATTAGCATCTTCATACTACATTAGTTCTCCACAATTTAGTAATGAACACAAATATATTAAGTATTAGAATGCCTGAAAAGTATTTTAACTGATTTTCTAATTAAGAAATTCTGTTAACTATTTGTAAATCGGAGGTTATAAACTTGTATTCTGGTTTTACAGTATGTATAATATGTATTTCTAGGTGAATGTATACTAAAAAATATATATAACTATAGAAGGATCTAAAATGGGTAACTTGGAGCACAGACATTTTGATACCAGACTTATTAACATCCATTGATAATAGTTTAGTTAATTTTTTAAATGTAACTGTAAACATTTGTGATGTGATTACTTTGACCCATCTATGATCTTAATATGTATTTTTAATCTATACATATTAATGGAATATTATCCACAAATACTTATAGTGAATTAAGTTTCCTTTGGACACTTTTTCTATTGTGAATTATTTATGATTTCTATAACAGATAGGTCTGAAATTTATATAAATTCTTGGTTTTTACATTACAAGTTTTTATGGTCTGTGGCCCTAAAAACTTATTTTCTTCAACAAGCGATACTAGTCTGATTTCAAGATTGTTTCTTAGTTTTTAATAATAATTTGAAATACTTTTTTCAAGAGAAAGTTGACAAATTTTGTTATTCATTGACCTTGTTTCATTACTTTAATGTGGGTGGTTGCTTAAGTATAATAAATCTTAAAAGGTGAATTTCTGAAAGAGATGTTTCTAGCATATGCATACAGTATACTGTTTATTAGTTAACTAATCAACAGTGGCTGTTGAAAGTGGTATTGTTTCATAAATCTTGATTTGTTTTTAGTATATTTTCACAGACGTCATCCATAGCTATCTCTTTCTAACTCAAGATTTTGGAGAAACCTTTGAATCTGCATCCATTCCTTTCAAACCTGAAGTTGTAGCTTTTCATCCAACACGGGCTGATGTGGTCTTAGGAATGGATAAAAATGATAAAGAAAAAAAGGTGTGTCCAACTTATATAGTCTGTTAATAATTAAAACTTTCTAAGCAAATCTAATAAAATATTGTCAAATCCTAAAACGTTTTCAAGTGTACCATAAACAAATATAAATTAAAGAGCTAAGAATTCTATTTCTGCTTAATATTTGGTAACACTATTTTGTTTATTTTGACTTTTTGTTCATCTTGTGTAGCAATAAATTTATTCAAAATCATGCATTTAATTTTCTCATGAAATGTTTTTAACTGTTTATACACTGTTAATACATCCTAAAAGAGAGGAAAAAAACAAACAAATTTATACCCATGACTTTATTATCATTCTCGTAACTTATGTAGATTAATATTCAGTTTATTTGTTATTTTGAGTATGTATTTTATGTTCTGAATACGATTTTGAAGGTTAATTTGTAATTACTTGTTTCAGTGTTGATAGTGCATTTTTTGTGGTAAATTCACTTCTCTTTTGGTGGTGGAATGCATTTACAAAAGTAATATTTGTTTCTATAAAACCAGGTACTTACATATGTAGAAAAAAAAAAGGTATGGAAAAGGTTTCTTATTTGACAACATTGTTTACTAGCAGGTGACAACTGTTTCTTTTGTTTTGTTAGCTGGTATGTGTGTGTGATGTAAATAGTGTTTTAAATTTTTTACCCTAGTTGTGGCTGTCTGAAGACTTTGGAGTTACATGGAATGAGCTAGATAGACATGTCAAGTCTTTTTTTTGGTGAGTTACACAAACATTATTAACAGCAATGCACTCTTAAGAAGGAATGACAGAATTCTGTTATGCATGAAAAATTGTTTTTTCATTTATATAACTGAATGTTAATTGCTAGAAAGATTTGCCACTTGTGATGTAAAATATTCATAAATGTATCAGGCTGCAATTAGGTTTACATAATCCACTATCTTGATCTTGTTTTATGAACATAACCAGTGCATAAACACTTGTGTACTACAAAAACAAGGACTAATTGTAATTTATAGCACATTAGCAATGAAAGGATAAAGTCATTGTTATAGAATTTTCGGTAATTTTGAAAGAAATCAGACACCTAGTGTCATGTGATCTGAAAGGCAAATATTGGTTGATTGTTCATTCAGCCTACTCTTATAAACTACAGGTTGTTTTTTAGTTTACCTTCCCTACCAAGATAGCAGTAAGTCTACAGATTTACAATGCTAAAATCAGGTTTGGTTTCCATTGGTGGACACAGCTGATAGCCTGATGTGGCTTTTCTGTAAGAAAATGCACACAGTTTACCACTTCAGTTGGAAGTAGAGTAAATGTTGTATGCATTAAAGCAGAGTGTCAGTAAGGGCCTGAGGCATAATTGATCATTCTTACGAAGTGTCTTTAGGACCTGGAGACATTTGATATGTAATGAAACATCTTCCAAAAGTGTCTTTTGCAGTTTTGTTGAAGCTCTGTGAGCATATAAACCAGTGATTCTCAATTGTTAACTGCTGGAATTACAGTTTAATGTTTTTAAAGAAAAAAATAATGAATAAAATAATCTATTTAGTCTCTCTTGTAATAATTAGAAAGAAAAAAGTTGTTCATGCAGATAATTGACATATTGGTACTTTAGCTGACATACCAGAACTTAAACTGACAAATTGGTACTTAGATTTTACAGTAGTGTGTTCTTAACTTTTCGGGAAATTCATATGAATCAGATTCGTGACACATATTTCATAACTGATACTAAAACAGAGTAGTGGCATATACCTCATAATTGAGACTATATTTCATAATTGATGCAAAATCATATTAGTGACACATATTTTATAATCGATATTAAACTAAATCAGTGATTCTCAACCTGTGTGCTGCGAGAGATTGGCAGTGTGCTGCAGTATTTTTGAAACACATTCAACTTTCTTGGGATTTTACAAGCAAGTCGAACACATCAGTTAATAAAAGTTACTATAGAGACACTCAAACCTTCCAAAACATTCAATGGTTTTCATTGAACTCAAGCACTGAGAAGTTCATACTTAAATTTCATTTTTGACTGCAACGGTTCGACTGTTAGTTTAATTGTGGTGCAACAAGCACTTCGTACGTTATAAATGATGCATCAAACAATCAAATTGCTTTCTGAAACACATTCTCATTCTGCAGTAAGCTACAGCTACCACGCTGTAGTTAGGAATTTTACATCAACTGCAGAACTTCATGCTTATTGTGTATGAATTAGCTTTATCATTTATCCATGGAAAAATATTTAAGTAAGTCTGGTGCTGCAGAGGAGAATGTGTTGAATCAAAAGCAAGGAATCAAACAAAAGTACAAAAACAAATACATTGAATACAGTTTTATCACTTTGGAATCGGAACATTCTCAGTTACCATTCTGCCTACTCTGCAATACAGCTTCATCGAACGAGGTGCTTGTTCCTAGCAAACGGAAGAGACAATTGGAAACAAAACATTCAGCTGTGAAGGGTAAACCAAAAGAATACTTCAAGAATCTCGTAACTCAACAACATGAACAATCAAGGAAGCTTGTGAACTACATGAAGCTGCCCGGAAAAGGATTGATTGCAAGTTATAAGGTTGCTCAATTGTTGGCAAAATGCAAGAAAGTGCTTAAAAAGGCCGAATCAGTCATTGCACCAGCGTTAGCAATCATCGTTGAAACTGTGCTTGGAACGGATGCCACCACAAAGGTTAAGCATGTTCCACTGTCCAATGACAAAATTTCGCGCAGAATTCTAGACTTGTCGTCGGATTTGAAGGATCAAGTTTGCGAACACTTCAAAGCACCTGAAGATGAATTGTCTCTGATATGGTCTCTTTAAGTTGATGAATCTACTGGCGTTAGTGGAAAAGCTCACGTTCTGGCTTTTGTTCAATTCATAAAAGATGGAAAAATCGTAAACAAATACTTATTTTGCAAAGATTTAAAAAGTACAGGGAAAGGCCAAGACATTTTTGAGTTGGTGAATGAAAACAATTTGCTCTTCAAATTACATTGGAGTAACTATGTCAATGTTTTCACAGATGGCTGTCCTTCAATGCAAGGAAAAAAGAAGGAATTCGTCACTCTGGTGTGCCAACAAAATCCAAACATTAAGATTGTTCACTGCATGATTCACCAATAGGTGCTCGCCACCAAATCTTTGCCAAAGGATTTGCATTCTGCTATGAATCAAGTTATTCAAGTGGTGAATTTCATCAAGTCTCGGGCATTTCAATCTCGACTTTTCTCTCTTCTTTGTGAGGCGATGGATTCAGACTACAAAAAGCTACTGTATAACACTGAAGTTTGATGGCTTTCAAAAGGAAAGGTGTTAAAGTGTCTTGTCCAACTAAACACTGAAGTAGTTTCTTTCTTGGAGGTTGAGGAAGCAGGTTCCAAATAATCTTTCCATGATGAGAACTGGTGTCTGAAGGTTCAATTTCTCTCTGACTTGTTTGACAAATTAACTTCTCTGAACTTAAGTCTCCAAGGACCATCTGAAAACATTACTGCAATGTCCAAAGGAAAGGTATTAAAGCGTCTTGTCCAACTAAACACTGAAGTAATTTCTTTCTTGGAGGTTGAGGAAGCAGGTTTTGAATTTTTTTTCATTATGAGATCTGGTGTCTGAAGGTTCAATTTCTCTCCGACTTGTTTGACAAATTAAATTCTCTGAACTTAAGTCTCCAAGGACCATCTGAAAATATTATTACTGCAAAGTCCAAACTGAAGGTCTTCGATGAAAAGGTGACGCTGTGGAAAAATAAGATCTCGAAAGGAGTCCTTGATTGCTTTCCATCTGTTAACAAAGTTCTGTCAAAGAAGAAAATTGTCCCTCAAATTTTGAACACATTAAGCGACCTACAGTCCGCACTAAAACATTATTTCCCGTCACTTGCTGTCGAGGAATATAACTGGGTGACCTATCCATTCGGAATCAATGAGACAACAAATCTTACAACTGAGGAGAAAGAACATTACTATTTAGAAATAAATTATTAAACTTATTTTTCTTAAAGTTTGAACAATAAATAATAAAAAAAAGCAAACTTCTCTTTTTGCTATGGCCTTTGTACTTGGTTGCTGCTGGAGATAGGTTGCTAAGCCTTTTAAAATTTTGCAGATGGTGGATATGAAACAAATTTTTTGTTAGGTTTTAAGTATACAGTTGAATTATCAAAACATCTGAAATAATTACATTGATACCATAGAATTTCACTATAATTTATTAAGCTTTGTAACTAAGATAGATTTTAAAATTAATGAAACTTCGAGCAGACTAAAGACACAACCTATCCCCTTGAAATCATAGATCAAAATAATGTGGTATCCTTTTCACAGATTAAAAAAGCTGAGATCACTTTGGGAACATTCTAAGCTGTTGATTGGTTATTTGTAGGTCATTTATTGAAGTTATTGTATATGAAGGACTGTTTTTAAAAATGGAAAGAAGTCAACATGGCCAGTATGTTGATTCAGTATGTGATCCGTATCTCAACAAAATAAAAGATGTAAGGTTCTAATTTTATATTCTAGCTTGATATTAGTAATTTGAGTTCCTAATTTGTACAAAACTACAGACTTGTTATTTTGACATCGCAAATATCTAATTTTAAACTGCTGCAATTAACATATCACATGAATCACAACTCTATATTTAAATGTTCTTTTAATATTTACTTTTAAATTAATAAATTAACTCATATAATATAAAAGTTTAAGTTATAACCTAAAATGTGATTCCAAACATATTAACATAACTTCATAAAATAGTAGTTTAATAAAAGTTTTGAACACAAGTCAACAAACATGATGACATGGCCTTTGTCCCATGACCTGTCACAAAAGGTAACATTCAGATGCTCATAAGATTAAACTTTCTTACATTATATATTGTTGTATTAAATAGCATTAAATGAACAATTAAATGCTCTTAAGATTTGAGAGTAGTATTTTAATAGTATTGGGTCGACATTTGAATAATTGTAAGGTTAGGCATTAGTATGTTAAAAACTATTTTAATAAACAATGATAATCTGGTATTCATATTTTCCTAAGATTAGACCTTGCTTTGTCTGTTTCCTCTTATCTAATTATTATTCCTATGAGAAGTATGAAATTTAACATAAATTACTCACTACAGTGTTGTCATCACTCAGGCAAACCACAAATTTTATAGTTTCAGTTATTTTGGTTACAGAGCCAGCAACTAGGAAATCAGATCCCTCTTCACATGCCTACCTGTCATATATTCTCGTTATTGTATTACCTGTATCATTCGTAACCAGTAGAAAGCCAGTGGTTTAATTTATCCAATAACGTGTTGTTTTGTGTACAGAGAATTGTGTATTTTGCTTCCAGTTCAAGCTTTATTTCCATTTATTAACACATTTATGAGCTTAGCTGAATTTTTAATTACTCTTGTTGCATAGTTAGAAAGTCAGGAAAATTGTGACAGTTATAGGGCATTGTCTGCTTTTTGTTTGCTATTATTCAGTGTTCTTTGATGCATTATTAAATAAAATAAAATAATTTCAATAATACCGTTAGTATAAAAAGTAGGATTAAATTTCATTGCAGGCAGTAGCAAGAAAGATGACTCAGATATACACCTTTTTTCATGTGTATCATTTATTTCTTAGTATAAAAATAACTAAAATGTATAAATTAGAAACTTTACAGTTTATATTAAGTAAAGTTAAGAATAATAAATTTTATGTGGTACACTCACAATTAGCCTATGTGTTCTGTAATTTGAAAGAATAATGTGAGCTGCATATTTGTCATGTGACTGACAACTTGTGTAGTGGGAATATTAGTTAGACGTAGTTGAAGTTGCAACAGAAAATAAAATTTAAATATAAACAGGTGTATACAATTACAAGTTTAAATCTATTTCAGATAAACAAATGTGGGTTTATGTTAGTTTGAAGTCATTCTAGAAAGAAAAAAAGATAATGTAGATGTAGTTTTAATATTTTTCTGTGATTATGAGTTTGGTCAAATTGACCAATCTTGTGTATAGTTAGGGTAAAGAAAATAATGAAGTTTTACTAAACCAAAAGCTTGAAATTTATTTAGGAAGTTTTAGAGATTACACAACTTAAATTTGAGATTTTTCAATGAAGAAAAGTGTTTTTAATTTTAACTTTCTACTCAGTGCAGTCAACATCTTGACTCTTAATTTTCATGCTGAAAATGTTTAGTGAAAATACTTCATTAAAAATTTTGATTTTGTACCAACACAAGAGTGTTAACGATAATGGAAACCTTTGCATATTTTGTGAAAATACATAAAACATGTTAAAAGTTATGGTTTGAAAACTGAACATTAATTTGGGATCATGAACTGTCAATTCATCTAGGCCCATGGTGAGAGTTAAAGGAGAGCATATGATCTTCATAACATAAGAGATGCTTAATGATGCCAAGTTTTGATTCCTATAGAAATTATGATAAAAATGTGTTTAACAAATTATTTTACAGGGGTGTAGAGAATATTGATGCTGATGATGTGCTGTTTGTGGAAAGGCAAGAACCTGATAAAAGATCAACTATTTTGAAATTTAAACTATTTAAAGCAGAACTAGAAACAGAAGTGTTGTTAGCAAATGCTGAGGACTTTGAAGTGAGAGAAAAATATATTTTTGCTACAAAGAGACAGGTATTTAGATTTTTTGTGAGGGTCTATATTTCACTTTAAACCAAAATGTTTTTCTTGTTAATAATTGATTAAATTGTGTGATAGTGATTGAGGACTGTCTTCCTGTGGAGGATGTAAAATTAAATAACTTGTTTAGGTTTTATATGTCCAGTTGAATAACCAGAAATTCATAAATTACTTCATTTTTAAATTGAGAAATTAGATAATGTGTAATGTGAAAATTTGAATTATCCACAGTTTAATACCAAATTTGAGATAGGTTTATAAAATAGTAGTTCAATAAAATCTATAATGCAAGAAAAACTTGATGACATGGTCTTTGAACTGTAACTCATCATAACTGCAGAGCTGCCAACCATTACGATTTTGGTGTATACATTACGACAAATACAGACAAATATTACGACTTGTTGCAACTCCCAAATTATTATATATTATATAGGTCTATACAATAAAGTGATAAATTGTTCCCCCAGGGCTTGAAAGGGGTGAAAAGAAAATTTCTAGTGAGATACAAATAAATTTTGATAATAAATAAGACATAGTTCAAATGACTACTTGCGATAATCATGTTTGTGCTTGAAATAATAAAAAATATTTGTATCTCCAATATCTACCAATAGTTTGAGTGCAGTGCTTCTCCATACTGGGTATGTGGGGGAATCCATAGTTATGTCATCAGTGCTTGTCAGCCAATCGGCGCCCGCCCAGATGGGTATTTCTCATTTTCTAAGCAGCATAGAAACACCAATGCAATCGTTTACAAGATGGAAAAAAAGAGGCCTCGTTCACCAGATTGTCTTGTTTCTGGCAAATCTAAAACTGTGAATCAAAAATTTAGGAAAGAGTATAGTGCAAAATATCCCGTCATTGCATCAAAAGTTAGTGACAGTTGTGTGTTTTGTACAGTTTGTCACATCAGTTTTTCTGTGGCGCATGGTGGAATAAATGATTGTTCCAGACATACAAAATCGGCATTTCACCAACAAAAGGCTGAACTAAAGACAAAAACGATGCGGATAATGGCATTTATGAGTAAGAATTCAGAATATTAAACCATCAATGCAGAAGTGATGTTCACGTAATTCGTCATTGTTTATAATTTACCCCTAGCTGTAGCCGATCATGCAGGACATCTATTCAGAAAATTGTTCCCAGACTCTGATATAGAGACAAAATATGGCTGTGCTAGAACCAAAACTACAGCCATTGCACAAATGTTGGGTTGTGAAGGTGACAAAATGACTTCAAGCATATTTACTAACAGTGTTTACAGTTTAGCCACAGATGGATCCACAGACATGGATGAATCAAAACTGTATCCAGTGGTTGTACGATATCTGTACGAGCTCTGTCTACAATCATTATGCTCAGTCATTTGAAATAGTTGGCATCTCTGTAACTTGGCAAAGTTAGTTTTGTTTATCATGTATTGAAGTTAGTTTTGTTCAACTTCTGTTTATAAATGTTTCTCTTACAGCAACTATTTGGATCAGATAATAAAAATGGAACACTTCAGTTGTGGATCTCCTACAACAGAGGACCTTTCCAGAATGCAAGATTTCCCAATCACTTAGACCATAAGGTATAAATAATTTTATATTTTTATGAGGATGGTCATGGTTTCCTGAAATGTGTAGTTTTTGAGACATCTGTTGAAAATTTTGTAAGGTAAAGTGCCATTTGAGATAATTTTGTGCCTTTTAACTGTGATTAATAATCTGTTTTACATGTGGTTGATTCGCAATTTGATTTTTTTATAAAAGTGAGAAACTGTTTCTTGATTTACTAACTTTGAGTTTAGTTCAAATTCTCGTGGTTTAGCTTCAAGTACAAAGTTAATCTTTCCTTTTTGTTATATACATTATTAAAGTGTTTTAGTTATAGGCATAAGTACTATTATATTTTATTTATACATCTAGTGTTTACTTTTAATTAGTTATAGTTACTGTGAGTTGATGTGTAGGCACTAGTACATTAGCACTGGATTAATGTTAGTTATCCTAAGACAGTTTAATTTTATACAAGACAGTAATTTTGAGACAAGGACTAATCTATAGGTAAGAGCTGCTCTAGTTTTAAAGCTTAGTTGAGTGAAACAATAGGGTGAATGAATATCTGGAATATAAGATCAACAGCCAATGTATATTTATATAGCATCAGACAGGTCTTCAAATGGTGGGGACACTGTCACTATAAGATGAAAGCAATGTGGAGAAGTTTTTATTGGTGATGGGAGGGTATCTTCACACTACTGGTGAGTGTGCAACCAACTCAACGATGGCAGCCCCATTCTTATCGGCTAAGAACAGGAATTCTGAAAAGGTAGTGGTTAGTGTGTTACTTACACACAATAATATATTAATTACTAGTACCCAGTCTTTGTCTATTGATACCGTGTAGTTTTTTGACTTAAAAGGATTCCTTGACAGAAGAATGAGGCAATAGGGAATCCAAGACCTAAACATTGAGCTGGTAAACTATGTGCATTGGAAGTGCACCAGTCTAACATCATAATTGGTTTGTGCAGTGTAAGGGGTTTGGTGTGGTAAGTTTTTTTTTTTTTTTTTGAGAAGTTCTGAATGACACTTTTTCAAAAAAATTAAACTGTCAGACCTTGAGGAGTTCAGTCTCACTGGTTTTAATTTCATACTGTGCAATGTTTAAAATGAACAGCAACATCTGCGGTGAACCTTAAGAGAATTCTTGGTGGAACAGTGACCATTGCAAGCTATTATCGATTCCAGGTAACTCACCCAATTGAGTTCCTAATGTGTACAATAGAGGTAAAACAGCGTATCATGGTGAAGATTGGAGGACATTACATAACCTTTGTAACACCATTTATGCATGTAGCAGTATGAAGTGGTAATGCCATACACCTCATCTGTATAGCCACTATCCTTGTACTATTTCAGCTGTACAATGACACAGCAAACACTAAACAACTAAGAGATTGTCTAACAAGTCCCTTAGGAGATAGTGATGGATGAACAGGTGGTATACAGTTACCACTGAAATGATTTGTCACCACCAGACAGCACATTTGGCTGAATGCTTCAGTTTTTGTGTTACTGTTGAAAGGTAAATATTCCTAATAGATCCAGTTTCTCAAAATAACCACACTTTCCTGGCTGCCTCAGTTCTTGAGTTATTTGCAACTCATCAGAAGCATAATCTCTGAATAACTTTGTTTAATGTCTTGTTTCAAGGTCACTGTCTATTGGTATTTTATATATATTATAAAAATTAAGGAAAATCCAAGAGGTGGTTAACAGTTTTTTTTTTTTTATGACTGTAAACTGATATGAACTAATCTATTCAAATCTATAATGAGAGTTGTGGCCAGTAGTTAAACATACTGAGATTGTTCTAAGAAACTATTTATTGTTTATTGTGCAGTTATTTCTTGATAGTTGCTTTTCAGAAATTTAAAATACTTTTGAAAGAATTGTTTATTCATGTGAACAAAAGTGCTTGCTTGGTATGCATCTAATAATTCTATTCCATTTAGTTATCTAAATTAATGTAAGTTTTGGTAGTCCTATTGTAGTAAGTACTCTCTCTCTTTTTTTTTTTTAACAGGACTTCTACATTGCTGATGCTAGTGAAGATCAGGTCTTTGTTTGTGTCATGCATGATGCTTTTCAAACCAACCTCTACATATCAGATGTTAAAGGTACCAGTTTCTCACTGTCACTAGAGCGTGTACTTTATTTGAGCTCCAAAGCTCCTTTACCAGGGTTGTATGACAGGTTCGTACCTTGCTTGGGTGTGTTCTAGCTGTTTCTGCAAATATCTAATTTTAAACTGCAGCAATTAACATACCACATGAATAACTAAAATCTATATTTAGATATGTTTTATTAATATTTACTTTTAGATTAAGAAATTAACTAATATATAATATTAAAGTTTGAATTATGATATACAATTTGATTCTAAACTTGTTGACATAAATTTTGAATGCAAGTTAACCAATGCGATTTTGACTTGCGACCTGTCATGAAAGGGTTAATTAAATACTGGTGGAAAATATTCCTTTAACTGAATAATATCAGATAAAATCTTTCTTTAAGTAAAGTTTGAAGCTTGTAAGATTTTTTAGCACTCAAAATTGTAGAAATTTAATAACCTGCTTATATTTTGACATTTATACAAGATACACTAGTGAGTTAAACATTATATGGAAATTAATTGGAAAGCCTCTGGAATGAATAAATCATAAATTGGTTTATGGTTAATAAGGATATTTGAATTTTAACAGGTTCTTTTATGCTCTAGTTACTGTGTAATGTACATATTTTAAAACCTAAACCTTTAATTTATTGTCTGCACACACAAATATAGCTCTTATTTGACATTGGTTTCTCTTGATGTTAAATAATTCATGTATATAAATAATCTTTATGATATCCCAATTTTCTTCTTTTTTTTTTTTTTTTTGCACTTTAGTGATGACTCTTTAGTAGATATTCACAAAGTGGATGGTCTGAGAGGTGTGTATATTGCTACTCAAGTCAAGAAGGGAGCACACACAGAGAACTTGTTGGAGAACCTGGTTTCAGTAATTAGCTTTGATAAAGGTGGAGAGTGGGTACCTCTGAGACCTCCTAAAGTAGATCATAATGGTAACCCCATTTCTTGTCAGCTGGTAAGTTTATAAATCAAAGTTTACTAACAACAAAAAGTTAGAAGATTTTTGTTATGAAGTGTGTGTATAATATATATTTTCAAGTGTGGAGAAATTAACATTTGTAATAAATACAGAAATAGAAAAATGGTTAGATAAAATTGATCTTTTAGGTATACAGGTATTGTTGGTGTGTATTATTTATAAACTTGTGGTTGGTGATTGATTTGCACAAACAACTTGTGATTGTTTGTTAATTTATTATTGGCAGGAGTGCAACCCTTAGATAAAAAATCTTATGCAGTTAATGATTTTAATAAATGTTTAAACATTTTCTTAGTCACTATGGTTTTCACTGCTTAATCAGTTTCCTCATGACAATATGACCTAGATTTTAGTAATTTCAGTTCTGCTTTGACATTTTTGCTCATTAGTCAGTTGCAGATCATGCACGTGGCAGCAGAGCATGTTGATGACACTGTAATTGTGTGTATGGCTTCAAAGTGTGCTTATGACATTGTGTTCCTGTGTATGGCATCATGCACACTGAGTAAAAGTTAGAGAAGAGAAGGTTTAAAACCTGTTGAATGGATCATCATAAAAACTGTATTTGTTACAATGGATTAATAATTAATCATTCAAATAAGTTAATTGTGCATATGTACCACTGTCCAGATGTATGGATTTTTAGTGATATCTTTGGATAATTTACTTTGTGTCTATCACTTTAAGTCCTTGGCTTTTTTTTTGTTACCAAAGTAGTGATTTCTTTTCTAAACTTCTAGAGTGAAGGTTGTTCCTTGCATTTGACTCACAAGTTTAATCAAGTCTTTCACACTAACGTACCACCGATCTTGTCCAAAGAGTCAGCTGTTGGAATAATTGTTGGATCAGGTAAAACCTTTGGAGCAGCTGTTACTAGAAGTTTATATTTCAGATGTATTTTAATTTTTCTATCATAGATTAGATTTTATTGCTAACTTTAATAAGTGTAATAATGTATAATTTAAGCTTGGAATGAAATTGTTGTTGAATTAAGGAGAGAAATTTATTCCAGAAGAATATTTAGACTCAATATTGCTTCAAATATCTGAGTATATGTGAAAGAATAACATACAATGTAATTGCAAGACTAGTAAGGTGTTGTACATGATACTTTGTATAATAAACCTTCATGTGGTGTTTCATAAAATGTTAGTGACTATAATAAAAAAAATGCAATGTCTTACTTAATGTAGCATCATTGTGTAATAAAATATGAGGTAACTTACAAACTAGAATGTGAGTGTAATAGAATATCAAGTTCTATTATCAGAATGTGAGTATAATAGAATATCAGGTTCTGAACTGTTTAGAATGCATGTATAGCAGAACATCAGGTTGTGTATTATCTAGAATGTGTGTATATCAGAACGTCAGGTTGTGTGTTATCTGGAATGTGTGCAGAGGGGGATGTGTTGTGTGTTACCTAGTGTTTATTTTTGTAATGATTGTTAACTGAATCAGAGATCTTCACCACAGTGTTTTAGGTTTTTTGTAGTTTGTCATGCTATTTCTGGATAGTATTTGTTTGTGTGTGCACTTCGATAAACTTTTTCCTTTTCAGTGTTACTTATTTGTTGGTGTGAAAACAAGATGTTGTGTAAATGACCCAAACACGTTCTGTTATATTTGTAAAGTCAAAACATCACAGAATTCATCAGAATGTGCATTATGCATATTTTGAATTAAAACTTGGGGATGAAGATAAATAATTAGCTCCAAACAAAGTTTGCACCATTCATGTGAAAGTTGAGACAGTGGAGTAAAGGTAGGAAAATGTGTCTGTGTTTTGGAATTCAAGTTGTCTGGTGTGAGTTTAGAAATTGTTTAGTTGACTGCTATTTCTGCTCATGTAATGTTCAATTTTACAACATTCAATATAAAAAGGAAACTCCTTATCTGTACTTTCAGTCTGCTATAAGATCTGTTGGTCATGGACCTGATGCACCTGTACCTACCTCACCAGAGACTTTTGATACAGTTTCATCTGATATTAATAGAAATGCCCCTTGGTGTAGATTTCTGTACGTCGTGAGGGGACCTCCCAGTGAAGGTTCTGTTCATTCAGGTTACCTCCTCTGGGATCTAAACATCCACCCACGTGTTTGCTGTGTGTAGCGACCGTGAAGGGGAGGAGAGGATCCTGGTGATTGAGGGGTCCAACCCTAACACACCACTTTGGCCTTCAATTCCTGTAGACGGGCGGCCTTTTGGCCCCTCTCCCCTTGGGTAAGTCGTCTGGTCCACTTGGGCTTGGGTCAACAAAGTACCAGTGTTGGAAGTTCTCAACAGGTGTTGTGGACATTGTGTCTGATGCTGTTGTTTGGGTATAGCGGTCACGAAACCCTGGTGTTGCTGCAGTGTCCTTGCTTGACATTGTAGTGCGTCCCCTCATAGAGCTCCATGGTGGGTGGGGTCAGTGGCCACCGAAATTTTCTTTTTTCCAATGAATCCTCCAAATAAAAATTTAAATAGAAGTGAAAAAACAGTCAATAGGTAAACGACCACGTCTTGAAGACTGATCAGCAATCTTCAACATCTGTACTATCAGTTGTACCTCATTTTCTCATCCTACATTCTCTTTCAGAGAAATCTTTAGGGCAAATGTCCCCCTTTTTTGTTCAGAAAGGACTGGAGGGACTTGCTGGCTCTCCAAAGTCAGTAAAGAAGCTTCAATCTGGAGACATATTGGTTAAAACATCCACATTCCAACACAGTGAACTCCTCTTGAATTCAAATGCAATTGGGGATATACCTATTGAGGTTATACCTCCTTTGAATTCATCATGAGGAGTTATTGTTGAGAGGGATTTGAAGAATGTCCCCGAGTCAGAGATTCTTGCTGATTTCTCCACCCAGTGAGTTTCTGCAGTGAGGCACATCTCCACTCGCAAAGATGGAGTTACACTGGTGACAGATATCCTCGTTTTGACATTTACATCAACAGGTGTAGCTGCCACCATCAAGGCAGGTTATCTAAATTGCAAGGTACGGCCGTACATTCCAAACCCTCTCCGATGTTTCCAATGTCAGAGGTTTGGCCGCTCAGAGACGTCATGTCGTGGTTCTCTGACATGTGCTCATTGTGGTGGCAAATACCATGATGCCTATGAGTGTGACATGGACCCACATTGTGTCAACTGCAATGGTTCTCACCCTTCCTACTTTTGTTCTTGTCCTAAATGGTTGGAGGAAAAAGAGATGCAGCGTTTGAAAACGACTCATAACATTAATTATCCTTAGGCTCGGAAATTGCTGTCCACCACTTCATCTCAGACATATGCTGCTGCAATTCATTCCACAACTACAGTGGGAGTGCAGACAGATTACTCTGTGCCTCCAAGAGAATCATTCTCAAAACAAATGAAAAGTCTTTTGACCTCTGTGGATAAAAAAAGTTGATGAATCAACTTCTACACCCATCTCTGTTCCTCCCATACATTCCAACAAACCCCAAGATCCACATCCTTTGGTGCCAAATACAGGTATTTCTTCAGATACATCTTTTTCTCCCACCCTAAAATGCAAAATAATTATTCGTTTGCGTCCTCAGTCAATGGAAACCCCTTCCAACAATAAAGACCTGCCCAATCGATCCAGGGCAGGATCCATGGAGGTCGATAGACCTCCTCCAAATAAGGACAGTAAGGAAGAAAAAGACATGGTCGTAAACAGAAGGGTTCTCCACCCAATTTGCCTACACATAAATAAAAGACCACCTTGATACAATGGGAACTGTCGAGGTTTATGTTCTAATGTGGATGACATCAAAACACTGATTGCTTCCTTCCATCCTGTATGTTTTTCCTTACAGGAAACATTTCTGAAACTGGCTGATACAGTCACCTTTCGGCAATTTTCTTTTGTACAGAAATGACAGGTTGTGTGATGGACGAATGCATGGAGGGGTTGCACTATTGGTTGATCAACATGTGCCCTCCCAATCTTTGTCACTCAACACACCTTTGGAGGCTGTAGCCATCTGTGTTTCCTTGGGTCATACCATCACTGTTTGTTCTCTCTACCTGTCACTTGGAGAGACATGATCAATCAGAGCTTGATGCTCTCATTGAACAGTTGCCATCTCCATTTCTAATCCTAGGGGATTTGAATGGACATCATCCCCTCTAGGAAAGTACTGTTATTGATAGGGAGGGGTCACTCTGTAGAGTGTATGCTCTCTGATCACAATATTTCTCTTTTCAATACTGATTCTTCCACTTATTTTCATGCACCTAGTCAATCCTTTACTGCTGTTGATCTCTCAGTTTGCTCCCCTTCATTATTCTTCCATTTTTAATGGAGGGTTGACAATAATCCACGAGGCAGTGATCATTTTCCTATACTTTTGAGAGAGACTGGCCATGGTCAATGCCATTCAACCTGCGTGCACTGGTGGAAGCTGGATCAGGCAACCTGGTCCACTTTCACTGCTCTCACAGAACTTGATTCTGCCATAGTCAGTCAGCCATCAAATGACGACTGTGTGGCAGCAGTAACTGATTGTATTATATAGCAGCTGCTCAATGTATTCCTAAAACCTCGACACGTTTTCCACTATATCCTTGTCCGTGGTGGAATCTTTCTTGCCACATGGCACAGAAGGCTCAAAAACGGGCCTGGAATACTTTCTGTAGATATCCCACACTTTCAAATCGCATCGCTGTGCACATCCTAGGTGGGTAAGATGTCAAAGCCAGAAGGAATTTTGGATTAAGTACACAACCAGCATCTCTTCTACCACCAGTTCCAAAGTCATATGGGACAGGCTTCGAAAGGTTAGTGGCCACTACAGTTCTGTCCCCCTCTCGATCTTACTCTCTGGCCAAGAAGTAGCTGATATCTGGAGCATCGCCAATACTCTAGGTGAAAGCTTCTGCTTTATCTTACGTTTTCTTAGCCACCAAGACACGAGCAGAGTGATCACTTCTTTCCATTCGAGCTGACTGTCTCTATGACTATAATCGTCCCTTTACACTGGTGGAACTGAAAGTGGCCCTTCATCAGTCTGGCAGTACATCTGTTGGACCAGGTGATATACACTATGACATGCTGTGCCATCTATCTCCTGTTTCTCTTGCTATTCTTCTGATTGTTTTTAACTGGAACTGACAGGAGAATGTTTTTTCTGATGCCTGGTGCCAGGCTATTATCTTACCTATCACTAAGCCTGGGAAAGATCCCAAGATTCCTTCAAACTACCATGCAATTGCTTTGACGAGCTGTCTCTGTAAGACTTTAGAGAGGATTGTTAATGCTCGTGTTGTTTGTTTCCTTGAATCAAACAACCTCCTCTTGCCCACCTTGTGTGGGTTTTAATGACAGCACTCCACCATGGACCACCTGATTCGACTTGAAACATCAATCAGAAAAGCCTTCCTGAAACAAGAACATCTTCTATCAATATTCTTTGACATTGAGAAGGCTTATGACACAACATGGTGGTATGGCATTTTGCTAGACCTCCATATATGTGTAATGTAGCCATTTACCTATTTTTATTGATTTTTTAATGGACAGGAAATTCCAAGTTCGTGCCAGTTCGACACTTTCTTGTACTTTTCTACAGGAACTTGGAGTCTCTCAGGGCTGTGTTCTGAGCGTCACACATTTTAGTATAAATATTAATGTCGTCACTGAACAACTCCCTCTCACTGTTGCAAACGGGCTCTATGTCGATGACTTCACATCCCATGTCAATCGTCGAACATGAGATATATTGAGCAGCAACTACAAACTGCCCTTGATAGTGTACTGAAGTGGACCATGCCAAACGGCTTTAATTTCTCTTTCTCTAAAACCGTTTGCATGCACTTTTGCCACCAATGGGGTGTTCACCCTGATCCTGAACTCCGTATCAGTGAAGTTTCATTGTCTCTGATCCCTGAGACCAAGTTGTTGAGGCTTATCTTTGATCAAATGCACAAGAGCACTGAACATCCTCTGTGTCCTCTCTACCACCAGTTGGGGAGTGGATCAATGTTCTATGTTTAAAATATATCATGTTCTTGTTTGATCAAAACTCGACTATGGATCATTGGTTTATGGCTCTGCAAGACCCTCACTGCAACTCCCCAGTTCAGAGCTTATACATAGAATCTCATGAACCTTCTTTGAACCTTCGCCATTTGCAACTTTCTTTACTATATTCTTTGAAACTTCGTTCCTTACCAAAGCACCCCACCTGGTTTGTTTTTTTCCTTCCTCGGTGGGCCCTACTTTTTCAGAACAGACAATCTGCTATTGCTCCTTTTGGCCTTTGTATCCAGACACAATTGGATGAATTGAGTCTGTCTTTGGATAATATTGCAGTATCCACTGCTCAGTCCATCCCACCATGGCTTATTACAGTCCCCAAATGTGACCTTTCCTTAAGTCATCTGAGAAAATCAGATACTCCTGATTGGAAGTACCATCTTTTATTTACTGAACATCTTTCGAACAATCTTTCCATTCCAGTTTATACGGATGGTTCCTAATCAGGTGACTCTGTGAGCTTTGCCATGGTTTGTTGTGGTTCGTTGGTTGTGCACAGAATCGCTCATTTCTCTTTAGCATCTACTTCTATCCAGTTTTTTCTGGATACCAGGCCAAGTTGGTATTTGCGGGAACAAGCTCACCAACTCTGCAGCTAAATCTGTCTGCTCTTGCACTGTCACTGCTGTGCCTGTCCCATACATGGACTATGGTCCTGTATTCAAGGCTCGGCTCTGTGCTAGCTGGCAGTCGACTTGGAGTGAGCAATGTGAAAACAAGCTTTTCCAAATACAATCCTATATTGGACTTTGGCCATCTTGTTACCATAAGGATTGGGAAGAGGAAGTTGTTGTGACTAGAATACGCATTTATCACAGTTTTTTAACTCATCATTTTCTTTTATCTAGAACTGATGCACCAATGTGTAGTTTGTGTAACACTCAGATCACCATAAGCCACATTTTACTTTCTTTCCATCGTTATGATTCACAACGACGGCACTATTTTAACAATGTTCGGTCCCAAGGTTTGTCCGTAACATTAGACAGTGTTATTGGTGATGGTGACATTGTCCACCTTGATAAAGTTTTTAGTTTTTTAAAGGCCATTAATCTTTTTAATGTTATTTAAGTGTTTTAAATTTATAAATTAAACCTTTTGTAATGTGGTTTCCTTTCAAGAATCACAATCTCTCTAGTTCGATTTGAAATTAGAAAATGGCCGTAAAGTCAAATACCTCAAAACCAAGATTGGAAAGGCCAACTTCAAGTGACTAATGCTGCTGTTTGAACTACCTTTTAGTCATCCTGGTGAGTTATTATTACAATTTTGCTGTATGTCTTTTAAAACTTTTATTACTTTACTTTTTGAAAATGGCCATTATGACACAACCCAGAACCAGGACTGGAAAGGCAAACTTCAGGTGACTGATGGTGGTTTTTGTACTTACTTACCTGTTAGTCTTCCTGGTGGGTTATGATAATTACCATTATGCTACAGAAAGTCTTTTACAACTTCTCTTACTGTGGTTTCTCTCTTAACATTGTGGAATAGATGTCAACATTGGCTTTATGCTATTTATGTTTTTAAATGCTGTTTTGTTTCACCTTCATTTCCTTTTATGAATTTTACTACATTTACTTTATTTTTACCGGACGTTTGGTGCAGATAGCTTAGCTGCTTTGTGCCATAAGACACTAAATCAACCGACCAATCAATAGAAATGATGATAGGGATTGTTTTCAACCTGAAACATTTGTTGAATCACGACTTTTTAAACAAGGTGGACTTAATGATTTGGTAAGAGAGTTGGGCTTTCCAAAGGATTCTTTAGAAATTTTGAGGTCCTGGCTTTAGACTTAGAAGCTACTTTCTCCAGTGACATCATTTTTCTGGTACAGATATGATGAGAAAGAGTTTATACTATACTTTTCACAAGAAGGTTTACTGGTTTATTGCAACAATATTGTTGAATTAATTTTATGAAGTTTAAATTTGCAGGCTTATGTTGTCAACCAACCTGAAGTTATCTTCTGTGGTGAGTAACACAATTTTATTAGCTGATTGCTTTTCTTTATCGGTAATAATTTTCAACCATTCTGTGTATTTTCTGTGATCACAGGTGTTGTTGGGAAGTCCTTGAAAGGTCATCCAAGTGTTTTTGTTTCTTCAGATGCAGGAATCAGCTGGCATGAGGTAATTAATTTTAAACTAAGTATATATAAAATAATGTGATGAAATTTTAACCCTTTCCAGGCTGTAGTAACATCACTGACAGACTGTTACATTGTTTCAATTAACTAATTTCCTAACTTCTACTCAATTGCAATTTTATTTATATGGTTCATTAGATACTTGTACCTTAAAATAATTAAAATTAAAAGTTTTAGTGTTATGTATATATCTGTCACTTCTACTTGCTTTTCAGTAATTAAGATAAGTCTGTAGCATCATGTAAATATCTGTCACTCCTACTTTCTTTACTGTAATTTAGATAAAAAGTCAGTAGTGTTATGTAAATGTCTTGCTTTTTGCTAGTTAAGGTGAAAAGTCTAGTGTTATGTATATATCAGTCACTCCTACTTGCTTTACAGTTTTGTTTCCATTTACATTTAAAAAGGAAACATGTTGGGTTACCTACTAACATTTCAGTTAGCTAACTTGTAGGTGAGGTTTTGGTTCAGTTTAATTTTCACAGTCTTTACTCCTACATAATATCAATATGTAAATTTTGAGAAAATGTAACAATGTGCTGGAGACTTTGTACAAAAAATTCTGGACAAAAGCCTGTCCACTTCCCTTCCCCACTCATCAAAGTTGAAAGGTTGTTTCTGGTATGTTACTCACTAACCACATGTTTCCAGTTTAAAGATCTATTCATTGAAATATTATCTGAAGCCATACTGTTATTTTTGTTGTCTGTAATTGCATATTTTAGGTGAAATTTTAATGAAAGCAATCTACATTTAGCTTTGTAATAAATGTCCTACCATTTTGGTTTCCATTATATCACATAATTAAATCAATTTTATAATCACACAACTTGCATTTTCTGTAACATTTGTAATGAACAGTGAAATAGTCACTGAATATGTCTGATCTATTGATTCTCAGTGTATTCAATGTCATATTTCAAACAATTTCTATGGATCGTCTTAGCTATAGCTTTATTATGAACAGAGGCTAAGACACATTTTTATTGTCACTGGAATAGTTTATTATTAATTGATTTTCAGAAAATAAATAATTATTTTTAATAATTTTTTTCTAATAAATTTTAATTATTATTAAAGTACATGAGAACAGACATTGCTACAGGTGTCAATAATTCATATATATTTTTTGATGGTATAGTGCATATAACTACAGAATGATTTGAGCACAGCTGTAATGGACAGAGGAGTTTGTTACCCTTACAATCATAATTAAATAGGAATTGGATAGGAAATCTGCTCTTAGAATTAAATGATATTAATTGGACAGGAATCAGTTTTTAGTGTCTTAAAGGAGTTCCAGTGAACTTGTGGAAAATTTCAAATAGTAAACTGTCCACCTTGTACAATAGAAAATGCACTTGCAGATTGTGAGTTTACAAGTGTGAAATTCAAGTCCTGTGTTCTGCTGAAAGTGACACACTTCAAATTTTTTGTAGTGATGACAGGACGAGTTTAATCAACTGATTCTGTATGGAGTTAGGAAGGAGAAAATAACAGAAAAAACAAAGTACTTTCTGAAAAATGTTTAATATTTAGAGGTTATGCAAATGAAATTAGAAATTTTTCAGATGAAATAAAGTAATTTTAATGTTAACATGAAAATTGCTGAATTCAAATTAGTCAACATTCTAATTCCCCTCTATTCACAGAGAAATCTTTATTAAAAATATGTAACTGAAAGCTGATTTTTTTGTATAAAAGACTTGAAATTTGCTAAATTTCATAAAGATGTATTTAAATACTTTTATAGTTTCGTATGTTTTACCTTCACAGTGTTTAGGATGGTAGTTTGTGTAGAGTACCTAAGCCTGAGGCCACAGGATTAAATTAGTTATATCTACCAGATTTGAAGGCAACCTGTTAAAAGAAATTATAAACTGTCAGCTGAACATGACTTTTATTCTGCCAAAATTTATATTTGTGTCCTCTTGTCCTACCATTTTTGTTATTGAATGTGGTAAAAAAATGTTATTACTATAAATTATTTGAACAGTCAGTCATAGATCTTGAGTTATCTTTATTTGAAAAACTTTCCGTCCCAAGTATTTTCCTAATAGATGTCCTTTGGACTCATTCCAGCAATTCAGTTGCCAGAATTACATTGGACACCATTTAAAACATGCACACCTTTATTAATAGACTTTCTATGTTTTTATTTGAAATTAGAAAATTTCAGTTTATATGTACTCATTAGTTCAACTTGTTTAGCCATATATGCATGAATACGTACTGATTAGTTTGACTTGTTTAGCCATATGTGCATGGGTACGTACTCGTTAGTTTAACTTGTTTAGTCATACCTGTGTGGGTACGTACTCATTAGTTTAACTTGTTTAGCCATACGTGTGTGGGTACGTACTCGTTAGTTTAACTTGTTTAGCCATACGTGTGTGGGTACGTACTCGTTAGTTTAACTTGTCTAGCCAAACGTGCATGGGTGCGTACTTGTTCTTGTGCGTAACTACAAAAACAAGAATTAACATTCAAGTGGAACTCTGTAAAAAGGTTGTTATGTGCACAACCCTAATATTGATTAATATATTTCTTTTTATGTGGTTTTGCCAATTATATATACATTAATATGCTCCCACATATGACACAGGTAAGTGTCGCCATATTTAAAGGTAGTCAGTACTTTCTAAATACTCATTGTTTAGATGACATACAGTATCTGGAAAGTATTGACTTTACCTTTTAATATGGTGACACGTACCTGTGTCAGATGTGGGAGCATATTAACACATTTAATGATTAGTGTTTCATGTATATTATTTAAACACAATAGTCTTAATTAACAATATATTCAATAAGATAAAAGATTTGTGTGACTCAAATAATTTATCCTTGCTTAGTATACTCTAGACCTCAATATCATCTAGATATGGTGTTTATGTCACTGAAGAATATTTCTGTAGCAACACAACACAGAATCATGATTGGTAATGAAAGGTAACTTAAACCCAACACTTTGATTAATTGGCAACTATATTTAAACTGTGTTGGAAGGTTTCTGAAAGTAACTTCATTTTTTATTTGATAGAACCATGGAACAAATTTTTTATTTTGATTTGCTACAGTATATTGTAATAATGTTTAAAATATATTTGGACAAAAAACTAAACCTTCCTTCCATACTTTTTCCTTGTAGTATTGTTAATTTTTGATGACTAATTTGGCCACTTCATTTTCAAAAGCATAAAGTTTGTACATAGCACTGTTGGAATGTACATTATATAGCACTTAAGTTTAGCATTCACATTTTGTTAATTATTGGTTTAAGGCCCTGCATAGATGAAAACTAGTGTGATTCTTCTCATAGCCCATCTAGGTTGATGCAGTGAATTTGGTTTCAGTCAGTAAATTGACAGTCTAATAAGGAGAAGGCATGAAACAAAAAATAAATACAAAGTGAATTAAACATTTTGAAATTTAGTTGAAAGAAAGAGATATGAGCTCAGAAGTTGGCAAAAAATTGAGAAGTACTTGTTTACTGTTTAGCCATGTACAGACAAAACAGAAATGAAAGTTTGGTTTGGAATGTTTTAACTTTTTCATGAAATAAACTAAATCAATATATATATAAATTTGAAATGCAATACTACAGTGTTTTTGAGTAAAACCTGTTGAAATGTAATCTCAAGTGTATTTTTAATTGTATTTTCAAAGTTGACTTGTAGGTGTACACTCAGTAATCCAACATATACTGGTTGGGAAAAAGTTAATATTTTGTTTCTCAAGATCTGTGTTACTTAATATTCTTTGAAAGAATTAGCTTTGTACTGGAACTGAAGATGAAAAATCAAAATAATTTATACATTTTTCCCAATTATTAAATTAATTTAACAGGTTTTAAATGGAAACTACCAATATACTTTTGGAGATTTTGGAGGCATTATTGTAGCTGTTCAACTGTACAACAGAGGTGGAGAAACCAATTGGCTTCTGTAAGTTAAATGATGCTATTAATTATTATACGTAATATCCTTCTCCTTTTTGTTACTTTACAAAAGTGCACAACTATTAAAATATTTACTGGGAATTAAATTTGTGTACAAAAATGTGTCTAGATAAGTTGAATTAAGTTTAAACTGTTAGTGTAAAATGTCAAAAGTTATTTATATACTGATTTCTGAAACTTCAGATAACTTATTTTAATAAAGTTTTTAATTTGTATCAGATCAGTTATTGGCCTTGAATTGAATTTTTAACTGATATTGACAGTATTCTTAAGGAATACTGTCAAAATTGAACAAGCCTTTTATCTACAGGTACTCTATGGACATGGGAGAAACATGGAAAAAAGTTAACTTTACTGAACCTGAAAACAGCATCAGGGTTTATGGCTTGATGACAGAGCCAGGAGAGAAAACAACTGTATTCACAATTTTTGGTTCATTGCCTAACCATCATAAGTGGATTTTAGTAAAAGTTGATCTACAAAATGTGTTCTGTAAGTTTTACTGTTGCAAATGTATTTCAGATGTTTCTAGGAAAAATTAGCTGTTGAATCTCGGTAATTGGTATTATAATCTTATAGTAAAATATTTGATTCAGGTTAATTTATAAAACAATTTTGACAGGGGTTTTAATTTGTCACCAACACTGATTTTGGATGTTATGGTTGGAGGTCAGATGACTTGCTCAATTTGTAGCTTGTCTTTTCCACAATTTCATACTCTAAACCTCTTGGAACAGGTATTGTTTGCTGTGCTTGACAAAATGTGTGTATAATAGTCTAACTTTTAGTAAATTACGTTTTTGTTATACATATTAGCATAGCATGAAATCTTAGCTAATCCATATTTTCATAATGTACACGTTTTTAGTTGTTTTAAGTCTACAAGGCTTTATTTAAAAGAATCCTGAATTTCACCTGGTGTGATGACACATTTTCTCTAGACATCTTCTCTGTTTCATCTGCCACCCTTCTAAAAAATACAAAATTAAATATAAATTTCTAGTTATAAAGTTGTCCTTCCTTAAACAAACCATAATTTTTATACCATTCAGTTTTGTTTGATTACTGATCTATTAAATAGAAAAATCACACCCACCCATCACATCCTCTCTTTCAAGATTTGTCAGGATTGATCTTACATTTAATTGTTATCTATAACCAGTAGAAGGCATATCTTATAATGTTGTATTCTGAATAGATAATCATCAACTTTGTTAATGTGGAAAAGGTGATGACTAGCTTGGATGAATTTGTAAGGGCTCGTCATACATTTAGAAAGCCAAAACATTTTTAAGAGTTTGTCTGTGTTCTTATAAGGACATCTAAATTTTTTGTGTATAAAGTGCAAAGTAATAGTATGATTTGATATTTTCACCTTTAGTATATACTTGTAAAAAAGATGACTATAAAGAGTGGATTCCACATGCACCAAACACTCCTTGTCTTCTGGGGCGTAAGCAGGTGTTTGAACGTCGCATTGCACATGTGCTTTGTTACAATGGAAGGGATTATGAAAGACCTGTTCGTGAAGAAGAGTGTCCGTGTTCTAGAGAAGACTATGAGTGGTAAGTCAATAGAGGTGCTGGAGTACTAAATGTGAGTTCATGTTCTAGAGAAGACTTGAATGGTAAATTACTAAAGGCATTGCAGCATCGAATATGTATCAGTGTTCTAGAGAAGACTGCAAGTTGTAATTCAGTGTAGATATTACATTAAATGTTTGTCAATATTCTAAAGACAACTGTGAATGACAAGCCAATATATGTAATAATATTGTAGCTATATCTCCATTGAATAACTTGAGCAGTTTAGATATTCACTATTGGTTTTGCTAGGCTGGTGATTGCTACATTTCAGGGTGACCTGATTACTTGTAACAGTGATGTGGGATAAACCCAGAAAAAAATATCAGAAGAAATAAAGAGAGAGGAGTCAATTAGCTGACAGTAATATTTCAAAAAGCATGACAAGAGAAAAGTGCAAGAAGACTGGCAAAGTAATGTTGTTACCAATCTTGAAAAAGAAATGTTGTAACACTTAAGGAAGTATTTCCTTTCTGAATCATGTGAGTAAGGTATATGTAAAAATCTTAAGTCATTTTTAAGTAAAGTACAATTTGGTTTCTGAAAAGATACTGCGCTAAGGCAATTCTGTGAAAAGGCTGCCGGACAGTAACAAGAATTGAATGCTGTTTTTGTACATCAAGAAAAAGCATTTGATTATATTAACATAAATAAATGTGGGAAGTACTTGACAATTATGGGATGCAGAGTCAGCTTTTGGACAAGAGCAATGTAAAAATGCTTTGAGAGCTTTACTAATTTGTTATTTGTCCCAAGTAATATCTAGGATGACCCAAGTTTGTTTTATCCCCTCTTCTGTTCATCATTTATATAGATAAGATCACCAAAGAAGTTTTAAATGAATTACTTTATACTGATGTTCAAAATTTGACACACATAACCATGCAAATACTTTTAACAAAATTGACAGAGTTATAGTATGAAAATCAACACAGGAAAAACAGAAACAATGTTAGTAAGTGGAACCCACTGGTTAACTGTCGGTTATCAACAACACCAGGTTATGGCAGACCAATGAATTGAAATGCCTGGGAAGTATTTTCACATAATATGGAAGGACAGAGAGAAATTGAAGTAAGAATACAAAAAGTGAACCGTGTAAACTACCACTTCTTAAGTGAAAAACTGAACATCCTTGTGAGTAAATAAACACTATCTTTGTGTTAACTCATAACAAAAACTCGCAATGGAAAATTACAACATGCAAAATTAAATACTCATGGAAATCTAACATAACTACAAGAAATAAAAAAACTAGTTGGAACAGCCTCAATAATCAAGTAAATTGAAAAACAAAATTAAGTGGTTGGCTATATGATCAGAATGCAGTTCAGCCAACCAGCAGCCTGAGCATATAATATGAAAATGACAGGATTCAGAAAAAGAGGCAACCCAGAAGAAATAGATTGATAATATGAATGAGACTTTGAATAAACAGTCTTTCACTGACACAGGCCTCTCACCTCGCTTTGGCATGTCAGCTGTATCTACCCATAATTCTTAATGACAGATGTAGAAGTAAAAATAAAGTACAGTGTAGATGTAAATGCTTGTCTGTATTATAAAGCAGACTGAATGATAAGTGAATAAATGTAGATATATTTTAGCTTGAAATTTACATTTATATTCATACCATTAAATACTGTTTGCTTTTATGAGTTTGCTACATTTGGGAAATTAATCCCTGTCTATAATGTTGCTCACTGTATGACATTCTGTATCTACTCTACATTATTTGCATCTGACATTCAGCCCCTCAGTCAGTGTGGATTTCTGTATATGGTGTTCTGTTCTTTTAGTTTGCCTCCTCTACAAACTAAACATTTTCCCACATGTTTGCCATGCATGGTGACCTATAAAGGGAGAGGATCCTGGTGGTTGAGGGGGTCCATCCCTAACACGCTACCTTGGCCTTGAATTTGTATAGATAGGCAGTCTTGGGGTGCCCCATTTCCCCTGGGTCAGTCAGCTGGTCTACTTGGGCTAGGGTCCAACCACGTACAAGTGATGTACATTCTCAACAGGTGTTGTGGACATTGTGTCTGATGCTGATGTTTGGGTATAGCACTCACAAAACCCTGGCATTGCTGCAATATCTGTTTGGCATTGTAGTGCATCTCCTCACAGGGCATCATGGTGGGTGGAGTCAGTGGGCACCAAAACATACTTTCTTTGTTATGAATCTCTGTAATCTAAATAAAATGGTGAAAGAACAGACCATTGGTAAACAACCAAATCTTGAAGATTTTGAACAGCAATTTTCAACCTCTGTAACACCTGCACCTCATTTTCTAGAAAGATATTACATTATTTATCAGACATCTTTAGGGCAAATGTCTCCCTTGTTTATTCAGAAGGGAGTAGAGGGACTTGCTGGCTCTCCTGAGTCAGAAATACTGTGTTCAGGTGACATATTGGTGGAAACTACTCCTCATGCTACTTTGAATTCATTATGAGGAGTTGTTGAGAGAGATTTGAAGAACATCTCTGAGTGAGAGATCCTTGCTGGTTTCTCCACCCAAGGAGTTTTTGCAGTGCAACAAATTTCCACTCACAAAGATGGAATTACGATACTGACCAGTGTCCTAATTTTGACATTTACATCACATTCACCTGCCACCATCAAGGTAGGTTATCTAAATTGCAAAGTACAGCCATATTTTATGAACCCTCTCAGATGTTTCAAATGTCAGCAGTTCGGTCACTTAAAGACATCATGTCATGGTTCCTTGATGTGTGCTCATTGTGGTGGCAAAGATCACGATGCTTATAAGTGTGAAATAGACCCTCAATGTGTTAATTGTACTGGCTCTCACCAATCTTACTTTCATTCATACCCTAGATGGGTGAAAGAAGAAGAGGTACAGCATTTGAAAACAGTTCACAACATTTACCCCAAAGCTCAAAAGTAACTGTCCACCACTCCTTTTTGGATGTATGCTGCTGCACTTTGTTTCACTGCTGTAGTGGAAATGCAGACAGATCTTTCCAGGCTTCTGAGAGAATTGTTCACAAACCATGTGAAAAGTCTTTTGCCCTCCATGGTTAAGAAAGTTGATGAATCAACGTCAACACCCGTCCCTGTCCATACCATTCCTATCTGCAGATCCACAGATTCATTTCCTTTGGTTTGGGGTTCAGGCATTTTCTCAGCTTCATCTTCTCTGGTCCCAAGATGCAGAACAATTATTCATTCACATCCCCAGTTACTGGAGTCTTCTTTTAATGACAAAGGCCTGTCCACTTGACCCAGAGCAGGATCCATGGATGTCAAGAAACCTCCTCCAAATAAAGAAAAGACATGGTTGAAAACAGAAGGGCTTTCTGCTTAATACTCTTTTACATAAATAAAAATGGTCACATTGATACAGTGGAAATGTTGAGGTTTCCATTCTAATTTAGATGATATCAAGGCAGTGATTAATTCCTATTGTCCTGTGTGTCCTTCCTTAAGGAAACACTACTGAAACCTGCTGATAGTCATGCTTTGGCAGTTTTCTTTGTACAGAAATGACAGGCTGTATGATGGAAGAGTGACACAACTGTTTGATCTGCATGTGCCCACCCCGTCATTGCCACTTGACATGCACTTGGAGGCCATAGCCATCCATGTTTCCATGGGTTGTACCATCACTGTTTGTTCTCTCTACCTGTCTCCTGGAGAGACCTATAATCAATCAGGCCATAATGCTTTCATTGAACAGTTGCTGTCTCCATTTTTAATTCTGGAGAAATTTAATGGACATAATCCCTTCTGGGGAGGCATTGATATTGATGGGAGGAGTTGATCCATAGAGCATTTGCTCTCAGAACACAATCTTTCTCTCTTCATTACTGGTGTTTATGCTTATTTGATGGACCTAGTTGGTCTTTTGCTACTGTTGTTCTCTCAGTCTGCTACCCTTTACTTTTCTCTCACTTTTTATAGAGGGTTGACAGTAACCCATGAGGTAGCAATCATTCTACCATCATTTTGAGAGAGACTGGCCACAGTCAGTGCTACCCAACCTGCATGCCTAGGTGTAACCAGGACTGAGCCAACTGGCTCTCTTTCACTGCTCTCTTGGAACTTGATCCTGCTGTCATTTGTAAGCCATTGATAGACAACTGTATGATAGCAGTGACTGACTGTATTATCCAGGTAGCTACTCATTGTACTCCCAAAACCTTGACACATTTTCCAATTGCTTGTTTTATTTGGTTCCTCTAATCAAACAACCTTCCCTGCCTACCCAGTGTGAATTCTGACAACATTGCTGCACTGTGAATAACCTAATTTGATTTGAAACATGAATCGTAGAAGCCTTTCTCAAGGGACATTTTGTCAATACTTATTGACCATGAGAACGCTTATGGTACTTTGTGAAAGTATGGCATTTTGCAAGACCTCAACTCATATGGGTTGTGTAGCCATTTGCCCATATTTATTTAAAATATTTTAACAAGCAAGTGATTCAAAGGTCATGTTGGTTCAACACTTTCCTGTTCTTTCCTCCAGGAACTTGGAGTCCCTCAGGGCTGAATCTTTAGTGTCACACTTTTCAGTATAAAAATTAATGCCATCACGGGACAACTCCCTCCTACTGTTGCAAACAGGCACTATGTTGATGACTTCCACATCTTGTCAGTTGTCAAACATGAGGTTTATTGAGCAACCACTATAGACCACCTTCATTCATTTACTGAAGTGGACAACAGCAAACGGTTTTAACTTATCTCTCTAAAAGTGTTTTCAAGCACTTTTGTACCAGCGGGATATTCACCCCAATCCTGAACTCCATGGTGGTGAAGTCATGCTTCCCATGGTCCCTGAGGCAAAGTTGGGGCTTATCTTTGACTGTAAGCTCACCTTTATATACCACACATCAAGCAGCTATGATTCAAGTGTACGAGGGCACTAAACATCCTTTATGTTCTCTCACCTCTTGGGTGTCTGTGTGAAATGATAGTGTTAGTTTGCCACAGACTGTAACTAGTCAACATGGAAGGTAATATTCATATGAAAAATAAAAGTTCATTTGTTTTAGTTTATTGCATTTGTATAACATCTAGAACCTCTGAAATTTGTATCTACAGTTTTTGTAGTATTGCTGCATCCATGTTGAATAGAACTCTGTGAAAGGGTTGTGTTAATCAACACGAAGTATGGTCAACACTTCATCCATATGAGATAAAGTGTATGAATGTTCTTACTCTGTTAGGCTGTAATAACTAGGTATGTAAGAAGAAACTAATTGAGAAAATGGAGCAAAATGAGGTCACGTGTGTGGGCATCTCCCTCTCTATATATATATAAATATACACGCATGTTTTTCATCAGTCTAATTTTGGAGATATGTCTTCATTTTTATTTAAAGCATGTTCATTTCTATTAATTTTTTTTGCACAGTAATGGTTAAATGAGAGACTATGCAGTGATTTGTTTCAGATTTATAAAATGTTTTTGTGCTTTTCAGTGACTTTGGATTTAAAGAAGATGATATAATACACATGTGTGTCCGAGATCCTGACAGTGAAGGGAATCCTTATGCAATTCCTGATACATGCTCTCCTGGCAATTTCTACAACAGGACTAAAGGGTAACAAGAACTAAAGCCTATCTTATAAAACAAATATTGTTCCTTTCTCCAAGTATCTTACCAGCTTTTTTTTTTTTTTGTGTGGTGTTCTGTATTATTCATTTTCTACTTTCTACAGTTAGTTTTCCTTTAACACAAAAGCTTTATATGAGAGCTAAATAAACACAGAATTTACATTGATACTCATTAGCAAAGGTCAAGATAAAATGTTAAGTTCAACCTGAAGCAATTTCTGAACTTTTAACTAAAACAGATTTTTTGGAAATATTATTCAGGATCAAATCATAATTTGGTTATTTTGTGGTGAATCTGTTGTTGTTGTATTATTAACTCTTGTGTGGTGTTTCTTAACAGTTACCGGAAAGTATCAGGAGATATGTGTAAGGGAGGCAGTGACTACCGTTATGATCCAGAGCTGATCTCTTGTCCAGATAGAAGTAAAGAGTTACTGTTATAGCTCTTGATTTCTTAATCAAAAACATTTTGTTAGTTTTTAATGTGACTAATTAGTAGTTTTAGTACTTAAGGCAGGAATTAATGACAGCTGTGTTATTTTATTACCTAGATATGCAAAAGGACCAAGTTTGATGCAGCTAGTCTGAGAGATTGATAAGTGGCACTAAGGAATGATAGCTGTGTTAATGTATTGTCTAGATATGCTAAATGACTAGGTTTGATGTAGTTAGACTGAAGTATTGTACATTTTGTTCATATGTAATAGAAATTAATGACCGTTCTTGTGATAAACTGTTTTTCACCTTCTGTGTGAAGGACTGAGTTCAGTAAATTTAGTTTTGCAAATTATAACTTTTATAAGTGACAGGAATTAATGAAAGCTCTTGTGGTATGTTGTTACCTTCATTTGACATCCATTTTTGTTATTTGGAAGTGGGGAATCCTGGTCAGGAAAGACTCACCTTTTTCTCATGTTAATTGCTTCTCATCAAGTGTTTTTTTTTATGAATTTTGTTTATTACTGACTTTGTAGGAATGTTAAATGTAGAAATGAATATATTTACAACATACTTCTGGTAAATGCATGTGGTATATACATTAGTGTTTTTGTTCTGTAAGGTGAGACGGAGTTCTTGCTGTTTGCCCAGAGGACAAAAGTAAGCCGAATCCCACTCAACATGGACAGTGTTACCTGGGATACTCTTGCAATTCCTGACCTCAAGAATGTTATTGCTGTTGACTATGATTACCATAACAACTGTGTTTTTTGGGCAGATATAAATCTCAAAAAAATCATGGTAAAACATGTTGATTATTCTTTGCTGTATTTGTTCTTCAGTTTGAGTGACTTAGAACAAAATTATATGTTCGTAGAATGTCATGTTCTGTCATGTAGAGTGTCATGATTTTATATGCATGAGAAACTTGCAGTGTTTTACTGTCAGAAACTGATGTTATGTAAGGTATCACTTGTCACAATCCTTGTAAGACTAGTTTCATTTCTCAAGTTGCATCTATGTATTTTATTTCTAAATATTGAAAAGCTTTTTTAATTATGATTGAATTTTGAATTGAAGATATGCATGTTTGTATGTTTAAAATAGAACTATTTAGAGTATGAATTGAATTTAGTACAACAGATGATCAAACTTTTCTAGACTTTCTGGATATTGCTGATGTCCCTCTGTTATGTTCATTCATAGAGCAAAGATATATAATCACGTTGTAAGAACTGTGACACAAACATTTTGAATAGTTCCTTATTTTGACATAAATTTGATTTAGTATTTATATTTTGTTTAGAAGTTTTCAAAATGTTAGTATAAAACATTATTTTGAAAAGAAACAATAAAACGTTCCCATTCCACTTTATTACTGATCATAGAATTTTATTTTCTTTAAAAGAAATGTTAACTTGCATATTATTCACTTAAGTAACAGTTATTATGCTTTGTCCTGCCAGTAGAAGTGGTGGACTACCTACTGTGAATCGTACAATTACAGTATTACTGACAAACATTAGTGACATCACCTTTTAAAATGGCATTAATTTCACCTTTATTAGATGTTTGTAGTATGATGCTTTGCTAATTTTGTATGCTTTCAAGGTTAGTTTATACATAAATAGTTATTTTAGCAAGTAAATTCTTGTGTGTGCATACGTGTTGTTTGAATACAAACATTTTCAGTAAAAATGGACTTGGAACTCATTTGAATAGTTTTCCATTGTGAGGATCTCAGTGGTTTGTTACTATGATGCTAAAACAAGAAAAAGGGGGGCACAATAACTTTGAATGCAGGAGAGATAGGCTGTTATGTGCCTATATGTTTAATATGAACCAAAGAAATATACCATACTCATTTTACATAAATACTTTTAATAGACAGCAAGTAATAGAAAAAAATTCTTTAACTGTCAAGCAGAAATACTGTGAATACATCCTGAAGAATAGTCATCAGAAACTGTGAAAAAAATTCCAGTCCTTTAATTGTTTGAAAGACGTAACTTATTCTCACTTGACGCTACTGTATTATTCAACATAGGTTTTTTCATTTCTAACTGATGTTTACTTTTCAGTGTTTTAAAGACCTCCATATTCAGTACTTATAAGTGTGAGTTAAACCAATAAATTCATGTAAAAGTTTTCAATATTAAAGTAAATGTCAAGCCAGCTGAAAATGTTAATTTGATTGGAAGAAAGAAGTATAATTTCAGAAAGGCATCAATTTCTTTTTTCTACCTGCATGTTTGGTGTTTTAAGTTCACACATAAGGATATGGTAAGAATAAAAATATGAGAATATTTAAAATTATGAACTAGATAAGCATTATATAAAGTATCAGTTCTGCAATATTTTTTAATTGAATTTTGAAATTTTCATTTTATGAGTTTTCATGCAAAGCTTCATGAACACCAACTGCTCCCCACTGAGTTAAACTAGTATCATAAGTGCATAATCTGTATGAGAGTTGTAATACTCCAAAACATACTTACCTCTGCTAACAGTAAAGCTATTTCTCAATTTCCAGGATTTCCACTCTTTGCTGATCTAAACATTGAGAATGCCTTAGGCAAATTTCTCCACCAGCTTCAATCCAGCTTTATATGGTATATAATGTAATCACTTTTTCTCAACAAAGCATTGGCATGTGTTTCTGTCAACAGCAGTGTTGTGATTATTTACTAATTACATCGTGATTTTGCATGTGGTTGGCATTTTTAGTTATCTTTTCAGTTATATTTATAAGGTACTTAACAAAACAACACCTTATTGACTTGTATGAATTTCCAGGTTAATGTTTTTACTGCAGAAATTAACTGGACCTCTTATTTTCTACCTATGCTATTTGGTGTTTGTCAGCTGCCAGGGGATGGGTCATTATCAGTCAAAGCTGTCCATGATATATGTTACAAGATGGAAACATACATGCAGAGGTAGTCTGTGTTCTGTCTTCAAGATTGGTCATTCAACTTGCATAACCTCCACCATTGTGTGCTCAACTTATTGTCTTTTCACCTTCAACATATCTGGCATGTGGAGCCTTGTTCCCAGGCAGTAGAGAAGGTCCATCCCATTCTACCTTCTATCAGTTTACCTCCTCTGGGATCTAAACATCCACCCACGTGTTTGCTGTGCATTGTGACCTGTGAAGGGGAGGAGAGGATCCTGGTGGTTGAGGGGTCCAACCCTCACACACCACTTTGGCCTTAAATTCCTGCATATGGGTGGCCCCTATGGGTCAGCCAGCTAGTCCACTTGGACCAGGGTCAACCAAGTACCAGTGTTGGATGTTCTCAATGGGTGTTATGGAATTGAATCTGTTGCTGGTGTTTGGGTATGGTGCTCCTGAAACCCTGGTGTTGCTGCAGTGTCCTTGTTTAGCATTGTAGTGCTTCCCCTGGTAGGGCTTCATGGTGGGTGGGGTCAGTAAGCACTGAAATGTTCTTTTTTTTATTATGGATCCTCAAAAAAAAAAATAGTGAAAAAAACAGTCCATAGATAAACGATAACATCTTGAAGATCCTGAGCAGCAATCTTCAACATCTGTAACACCTGTTGTACCTCATTTTTTTATACTACATATTCTTTCAGACAAACCTTTAGGGTAGATGTCTCCGTTTTTCACTCGGAAGGACTAGAGGGACTTGCTGGTTCTCCAAAGCCAGTAAAGAAGCTTCAATCTGGTGACATATTGGTGGAAACATCCAGATGTCAACACAGTGAACTCCTCTTGCATTCAAAGGCAACTGGGGATATACCTATTGAGGTTACACCTCATGCTACTTTGAATTAATTACAAGGAGTTATTGTTGAGAGGGATTTGAAGAACATCTCAGAGTCAGAGATTCTTGCTGATTTTTCCACCCAGAGAGTTTCTGCAATGATCTTTCTCTCCACTTGCAAAGATGGAATTATGATGCTAACCAGTGTCCTCATTCTGACAATTACATCACCATATCCACCAGCCACCATCAAGGCAGGTTATCATAATTGCAAGATATGGCCATACATTCCAAACCCCTCAGATGTTTCCAGTGTCAGAGATTCAGTCACTCAAAGACATCATGTTGTGGTTCCTAAACGTTTGCTTGTTGTGGTAGCAAGTATCACGATGTCTATGAGTGTGAAATGGACCCTCTTTGCATCAATTACAATGACTCTCACCTGTCTTACTTTTGTTCTTGCCCTAAGTGGTTAGAAGAAAAGGAGGTGTAGCATTTGGAAACAATACAAAACATTATTTACCCTGAGGCTCGCAAGATGCTGTCCACCACTACATCTCGGACGTATGCTGCTGCACTTTGTTCCACTAGTACAGTGGGAGTGCAAATGGATCTCTGTGCTGTGCCTCCAAGAGAATTGTTCTCAACCCAAATGAAAAGTCTTTTGACCTCCCTGGTTAAAAAAGTTGATGAATCAACTTCAACATCCATCTCTGTCCCTAACATACATTCCAGCCAAACCCCAAGATCCATTTCCTTTGGTTCAGGGTACGAGCAAGAATAACAAGCAGAAAAAAAAAGACAACAAAACTAAACAAATTAGAGTTCATTGTCTTCACCGATTCATTCTTACTATTAAAAAAAAATTTCACCAAATAAATTGATTGAAGGAGGTTCAGTTATATTAAAAACACAAAATAAAAATCATCACATAGTTAACATAGGAAAAATTCTTTTTTCAGATACATCTTATCCTACCCCATGATGTAAAACAATCATTTGTTCATGTCCTCATTCACTGGAATTCACCTCCAACAGCAAAAACCTGCCCAATTGACTCAGGGCAGGATCCATGAAGGTCAATAGACCTCCCTTGAATAAAGACAGAAAAGAAAAAAGACATTATAAACAGAAGGGTTCTCCACCCAATTTGCCTACACATAAATAAAATGACCACCTTGATGCTGTCAAGGTTTATGTTTCAATCTGGATGACATCAAAACATTGATTGCTTCCTTCCATCCTGTATGTCTTTCCTTACAGGAAACATTTCTGACATCTACTGATACCGTCACCTTTCGGCAGTTGTCTTTGCACAGAAACGACAGGCTGTGTGGATGGACGAGTGCATGGAGGGGTGGCACTATTGGTTGATCAACATGTGCCCTCCCAATCTTTGTCACTCAACACACCCTTGGTGGCTGTAGCCATCTGTGTTTCCATGGGTCATACCATCACTGTTTGTTCTCTCTACCTGTCACCTGGAGAGACATGATCAATCAGAGCTTGATGCTCTCATTGAACAGTTGCAGTCTCCCTTTCTAATCCTGGGAGACTAATGGACATCATCCCCTCTAGGAAAGTACTGTTATTGATAGGGAGGGGTCACTCTGTAGAGTGTATGCTCTCTGATCACAATATTTCTCTTTTCAATACTGGTTCTTCCACTTATTTTCATGCACCTAGTCAATCCTTTACTGCTGTTGATCTCTGTTTGCTCCCCTTCATTATTCTTCCATTTTTCATGGGGGCTGCCAATAATCCACGAGGCAGTGATCATTTTCCTATACTTTTGAGAGAGACTGGCCATGGTCAATACCATTCAACCAGCATGCACTGGTGGAAGCTGGATCAGGCAATCTGGTCCACTTTCACTGCTCTCACAGAACGTGATCCTGCCATCGTCTGTCAGCCATCAAATGACGACTGTGTGTTAGCAGTAACTGACTGTATTATATAGGCAGCTGCTCAATGTATTCCTAAAACCTTGACACATTTTTCACTAGTTTTTAAAGGCCTTTAATCTTTTTAATGCCATTTAAGCTTTTTAATTTATACATTAGACATTTTATTAAGGTGATTCCCTCTTAAGAATCACAGTCCATCTAGTTTGATTTGAAATTAGAAAATGGCCATAACATGAAATAGCTCAACCAGGACTGGAAAGACCAACTTCAGGTGATTAACCCTGCTGTTTGAACTACCTGTTAGTCATCCTGGTGAGTTGTTATTAAAATATTGCTATGAGTCTTTTAAAACTTTTATTACTTTACTTTTTTAAAATGGCCATAACATCAAATAACTTGGAACCAGGACTGGAAAGGCCAACTTCAGGTGACTGACAGTGATTTTTGTACTTACCTGTTAGTATTTTTGGGGAGTTATAATTACTATTATGCTACAGAAAGTCTGTTACAACTTGTAATTCTGTAGTTTTCTCTTACTGCTGTAAACTAGATGTAAATGTTGGTTTTATGCTATTTGTGTTTTGTTTCTGTTTTATAAACTTTGTTTTGTTTTACTTTAATTTCCTTTTATGAATATTACTAAATTGACTTTAATTTTAACTTTTACTGGATGTTTGCTGCAGATAGCCTATGTGCTTTGTGCCATAAAACACCAAATCAACCAACCTATTCTTCATTTTTCCAGGACTTTATTCCTATTTTTATGGCACCCAAAGTGATAAGAGATTGACATCTAATCATTGATTTTTGTTGACTCAATCAATTTTTAAATCCTCCTCATTTCTTAATCTTTTCTCAACCTGCAATGGCCCTTTGCATTAGAGCTCTGGATGACCAAGTTTGTTACTGACACTTATATCCATATTCACCTAGCAGAATCTTCCTAGAAGTTTCTCAGGTTTGTGTCTAAGGGTCAGGTGCTACAGTTCCAGGCTCTACCTTTCAGTCTTGCATCAGTACTTTGTGTCTTCTGCAGAGTTGTTTGAGCTTTTTCTTGTCACCTGCATTATTTGGCCCATGCACGCATTGTTATATGGACAACACGCTCCTTCTGGCTTCGTGCCATCAGTTAGCAGAACAACATTTTCATATTCTCCTTTCAGAAACCACAGAAGCTGGCTTTCTTATGAGATTGGAGAAGACTGTTCTGTCACCAATACAATATCTCATCCATTTGGGTGTGTTTTTCAATACTCGTTTAAGTAAATCTCAACCAACCCCTAACAGGCTTCAATCCATGCAAAAGAGCCATCATGCTTTTACTTATCTCTTTTTCCTTCTACTGCATAGATGGTTCTCTCTCTTTTGGGGATGTGGGCATCCCTCAAGCCTCTCATTCTTTTGAGAGAAGATGAGGTTCCTTCACTGGTCAATGCATAACCAATGGATTATGCCTTACAATTCTTTGAAACATTGTTGATTGCAAATGGGGGTTAGATTGGAGCAATACTGTAGTGGTGCCTATTCCACCACCTTTTTTTGAGATCCATTTTTTTCACAGATGCATCTCTTCAAGGAGTGGGAAGTTATTGTCATGGTAGGAGTTCCTGCATACTTTAACAGAAGTTGAGTCTGCCCTCTGTCAATTTTCATGAATGTGTTGCACTACATATGGCAGTATTTCAAGGTATGTCTCTCATGAAGGGAAAAATTTTCATGATTCATTCTCAGATTTTTCTTCAGGATGGTGCACATTCTCAAGAAGAGTTTTTTGTAACCAGGATCTTATGTATGGGGCTCATTTCCATTGTAACATTCTTTTAACATATGTTCCAGGAGTGATGAACTTGATTGCAAATCACTTTTTTTCACCCAGCTGGATTCTTAAAACAAGGTGTTTTAAGTGGATTTGCTTTTAGCTTGGGTCTTCAACATTCTGTGCCTTTGTGGCTCATTGGAATTTTCAACTACAATTGTTTGTGGTCTCTGACACCTCATCCTCAAGCATTGGCAGTAGATATTTTCAATCAGGAATGGTCAGATTTACACATGTATACTTTTCCCCAGATTTGGCTATTGTCCCAGGTTCTGACCATAGTTCGTTCTACTTTCTGTCAGGTTCTCTTGATTGCATCTTGCTGACCAGCTTAAGCATGGTTTCTGCTTCAGTATTTTGAAGGAATGTTCACCTCTTCCTCTTTCACATTGGAAGTCTCCATTGAGACAGCATCAGTTAGACATTCTTCACCCAGATGTTCAACTCAATATTCATGCTTGGAAGTTGTGGTCCTTTTCCCAATAAGCTTTTCTAAGCTTTTCCTGTATTTAACTAAATCTCTTTGTAGCCAAGCCACAATAGTTTATCAACTAAAATGGAATATTTCTTATCAGTGGTGTATTAAAAATAAGTTAAACCCTCTTCATCCAAAAGTATTTGTCATATCATATTTCCTGACTTGGGTATTTGAGAAGGGTCTTGCTTTATCTTTGATGGCTTTTATATAAGGCATCTTTATCTACTGTTTTTAAGTATTTTATATATTGGAAGGTTTTTGAATCCCTAGTTCTATCAGGTCTACTAAAATCTTTTTGTATTCTTTGGTCCAAATGACCTTTTCAGTTACTGATAAGATTTTACAGTTGTTTAACATGCATTCTCATCTTTCTTTTGAGCTCTTAGCTTTGTGTTCTTTATTTCATTTTTCTCTTAAAGTATTTTGTATTGTTGTTGGCCTGTGGACATGTAGGTGGAGTTGTTTGCAGTTCATGTGCATAGGACTATAATTTCTCATTTGTCCTGCTTCATCCCAGTTGGTCTTTTGTCCCTAAACTCTGGCAGCCAGAGAAGGGAAAAAGATCCTTTTCACCAATCTATTTGCAAGCCACTTTCTCACATTTATGACTTCTCCAATCTTGATTGTTTGTCTAGTCAGGGCCCTTGAGTATTATGTGGCTCCTACTAATTCATTTTGGTTGAATTGCTTCAGGAAGACATTGTGGACTACTAATATTTTTTTATTTCATTATTTACATAATCTAGCAGTTTCCTATTCTGAAGGTTTTTTGACTATCCTCTGTAGCTATTTTGACCACATCTGTTATATTTTAACCAGAATTGAGTATCTTCCATAATCATATACTTTCTTATTTCTAGGGTTCCTTTATCTTTCACTGGATTCCACCTTATTTATGACAAGTCTTCCCCAGGCAGGTATGTTTTCTCTTAATTCCACACTAGCAGCCACATTCCCTATAATTACTACAAGTTGCAACAGGATCTTTTGAAATGGGGTATTCCAGAAGGCCATCTTGGCACTTATTAGATGGTATTACTTTGTTATGGATCATCAATCATGTACAATCACAAGTAAAGCCACAATGGATCCTACTATCATCAGGTTGAATAAATTAGGATCAGTTTGTATTTAAAAATGTAAGGAGCTTGAATTACCTATTGCATATTTTTCAGAACACTGTTCCTCAGGAGTCTTAAACATGTTTTACAACCTAGACTCTACTAGTGGAATTTGGGAATACTTTCCATCCCTAGTTTCCTGTCCCTGAGGTGGTGGACAGAGACTTTTTATCATGAGTGTTTGATCACTTTCCTCCATTCTTGGAGAAGAGGGCAAAGTTGAGGGCCCTCCTACTCTAGGGTCCATGAATGTTTTTCCTAGATATCAGTAGGAGTGGTAACAGCCTCTGCAGGAGCCAAGACACAGTTCTGGTTCAGATATGACACAAAGCTGTCTGGTTGAGAAGTGCGTGGTTCTCATCTTTGGTCAGTGTCAGTTTTGTATATTATTCATGGGAGTAGGTGCAATATTTCTTCATGATTTTGAATGCAAAGTGGACCCATCTTAGGTCCTAGGTTGAGCACAGGTTCCACATCCTTTTCATAATTTCAGGGGCAAGTGGATTATTTGTCTGCTTGGTTGAGAGTGATAATGAATGTTCTTAATTCCAGACCAGATGAGTTCTTTTCCTTTGGTTGAGTAGGGCATACACAGTTCTGTCATTTTGTTGCCTTTTGGACTTTTTCAGGTGGAGAAGAAAGTTGGCCCACCTTAATGTTGCTTACTTTCTTATTGATTCCAGTGGTGTGAAATGCATCACTCTGTGGTTGCAGGGTGAAATATAATCAAAAGTATATATAACATTGCAGTCCAGTAGTCTTAGCCACCAATGTTGGATATAGGTACCACGACCCCTTAATTCCAACCTTGAGTTGTGAAACCTTGGCTGTCTGAGTGGGGCTGATCTATATTGATGATTACTCATGTTCTGTTTTTCCTCTGATATAGAAACTAAGTTCCTGGTGAAGAGCGCACCTGTTCTGGCCGTAAGTGCAGTTCTCTCACTTGTGTACCACTTTTTTCTATCGGTACAGACCTTTCTGTATGGATCATTCCTACACTGTCTTTTCCATCTTCTCAATGTGTGATTCTAGCTAGTATATATAGCTATATAGTGTCAGTAGATGGTAAGTACATTTTGGAAGCTATATTTTCATAAGATGAAATGTATTTCCATAATAGTTACCTGTGCTGATATTCCCCAGCCTTAACTTCCCCAGTAAAAACCAGTTTATGTATCAAAAAGGTGATTACATTGAGAATGAGGTGCTTATATACAGTATCTACATAGAAGGTACATTGAAGCTGGTAGAAAAATTTGCAAATTAGAATTTGCCTGAGGAATATAAGTGGGATGTTAAAGACTGGAGCAAGCATTCTTAGTGCATATATGTACAAAGAGTGGAAATCCTGGAGATTGAGAAGAAGCTATAGTGTCAGGCAAAGTAAGTATTATTGGAAATACATTTTCAGTTTTGAAAAATGTTAACTTTAGTCGTGCAAACTTGAGTAATAATTATTTTAATTATTTGCAGAGAATGTGTTTTGATGGACAAAAATCAGCAGAAATTCTTGTGGAGTCAGATTTAATGATTATTGAAGGATTAGCTTTTGATTGGATCAGCAAGAACTTGTACTTTGTTGATGGTGGACTGGCCAGAGTTGAAGTTATTCGTACTGACATCAATTATGCTGGGAGGATGAGACGAGAATTGATAAATAAGACAGTGGTTGACAAGCCACGAGGTATTGCTTTACATCCTGCAAGAGGGTATGACCATTTTGATTTGTTTGTGAACTGAGCAGTCAGTACTATTTATGATGATATGAAATTGAAACTAATTTACTTACAAAGAGTGCAGAGTATTGACTTAAAACAGTAGTACAAATTCTTTGAAAGTAGAAAATGTGCAGGTAAAAATAGTGTTTTGAACGAAGAGTAAATATTCTTTCTTCAGCTTTGTACATTTAAACTCAGTGATAAATTATTATCTTACAATAATAAACTGTAGTTGCTTGTTATTTTAGAATTCCCAGTTTGTTATGAATTTCCAGCTCTCTTTTTACTGTGCATATACTGAGAAAAATAACTTTTTATAGTTTTACAAAAAGTGCTGAAATCAGTTACAATTTTACATATGAAACATTGTGTAAAATGCCATCTCTTCAGAAACAAATAAGCTCTGATATTCGTGAAACAAAAAATTACTTTGTAATCTATGGTAAGTAGAAATTCTCATTGGCATTCTGTGAAATGGAAAATGTTTTAATGCACATTATTCCTTTTAAGTGTCCCAGATTTATTTCAAACCAATGACTATTATAGTACTTAAATAATTTATCTTATTTGCAGTTGTTAACAATAATAATAAAAATAAAACAAAGAAAGAAACCTTTTGATACAAAATTTATAACTATATCTTTCTCAACTTGGGCTTGGCTACTTTGACCGACCATGTGATCTCTCTATATTTATTCAAAGTGTTTATATATTTGATATTACTAACTTTTAATATAGTGTGTACATTTTCATGAAACTTGGCAGTCTTTCAGAAAATGTTAAGTTTTTTGCACACACAAAAATAATACTTTTCAATGAAGTATATATCAAGTGTTTGTTTTGAATGGTCTGTACAAAGTTAAGATTAAAGTAATTTTCTTCATCTTAAAAATTGCATATTTTATTTCTGTAATCTCTAAAATCTCCTGAATACATTTCAGATGTTTGTTTTTAGCAAAACTTTTTTTCTATCCTAACTATACACAGGTGGACAATTTCTCCAACCTTATAAACACCAAGAAAAATTGAAATAAATGTAAATTACACTTTTTTTCTGTACAGAATGAATTCAAATGTAACATGAAATTACTTTCATTTATCTAAAGTAGCTCTAAACTCATAACAGTATGCATCTATTGTATACTGTAAATCAGTTGGGAAATGTGCAGATCATGTTGTGCTGTCAAATTATCTTACCCACAAGCTACTGTTACCATGTATGTCCTGTTAACTATTTTTATTTTATTATTACTTATTTTTATAATAAACGAATAAGCATGAAAACCAAGAAATAAACTACTTACCAGAGTATTCATTTTTTTTTACTGTTGACTGTTGATAATACTTAACCCTACTTTTTATATTAATGGTAGTAGTACATCAAGTAATTATTATTTAATTAAATAATTCATGAAAAACTTTGACTAATAAGTTGCTAAAAGCTTACAGTTTACTCTTAACAATAACAATTTTTGTAGCTTTCTGACTGTGACAAGAGTCATCACAAATTCATCCATTACTTTTCCAGTGGGAATGAGCCTGTGCTACAAGCAAACTTGATTATCTGTTGATAACACAACATAATATACTTTATGATGATGAGAAACCCACTTGAAATAAAAATGTATTCTCAAGACAGCTGGGAAGGGTATTAAAACTTTTGTACAAAACCATGTTTTGACCTTCTTTGGTCATCCTCAGGTTAACAAAGAGAGTTGCAAACTTTCGTAATTTCAATAGAAAATGTTTTGAATAATTCCAAGTCTTCACTTTTCTGTCACATGATGTGTAACTTCTTTTTTACTTATGTAACTACAGTAGTAACATATTTACTTTGTATAAGTTTTGTAAACACAACCTGTGAATAAGTCCATAGTCCAGTATTCAGTTTCAACACTTTAACTTCTCCATGTAGTGAGATCAGTAAATTTTCCCTACCTTTAACAGAAGTCATGCACATGTGTTCTTAACTGTCAAAAAAGATTTTAAAACCATGTAATCTTATTTGGCATTCATATTGATAACCAATGAAAAAATCTTATTTTAATTTTAAATTTCAAGCCTGCAATAGTCCTTTTCAGATTGGTAGTACATTTTGATTGGACATTTTGATGGTGAATGTAGTTGATTTAATGTTTTAACCTACACATAACTTTGTTAGGAAGACAGTTAAATATTTTAGGTATTTATGCATTATTTATGTTCTAAAATATATACTTTAAATGTGCACAATACATTTTTTGAAAAAAGTTTGGGAAAATCATAGGAAGTATTTCAGGTTTTTTTCTGCATGCAACAGGTTAGAGTATGGAAAGTTGCATACATCTTCCCCATGTGATGTATTACCTTTCACAAATAAATAAACTATGTATCATAGAACCCAGGCAATGAAACTATAAAATTAAAAATAAATCATATGTTGGCAAAAAATGTGCTGAAGGAGAAAAAGGTATGTTTATTTCATCATTTTCAAAATTTTATTTTACTCTTTGTTCATGTTTCAGTTACCGTTAATGTTTAGCTAAACAAGTAAGAGATAGAATATAAACTTCTTAAAAACTCGGTATTCATTTAGGAGACTTAAATTACCTTGCACTCATACTGATTTAGTAAAGGTTGAATGCAGACTTGTAATTTCTGCTAAGAGCTTGCCAAAATTGAGAAGATATTCATTTCTGATGCACTGCTGGCCAAAGTCTTAAGGCCAATAAATATAAAGAAAAAATATGCATTTTGCGTTGTTAGACTCAACCACTTATTTGAGTAGAGCTTCGAAAGATGACGATAAGAAAAGGGAAAATAAAAAGAAAAAAACTTTTTTAGCATTTAATAGGGAAAATGTGAGCACTATGAAATTAGCCTAAATACTAGCTGGTCAAAAGTTTAAGACCATACTGAAACGAAGCGTTAATCGGTAAACACGTAACGAAATTTAGTCATTTGTGTTCAAGCATTAGCGTTGTCAACATCTCCCACTGACATCTTCTGTATTACATTGGGTAAAAACATGGCAAAGGCTGATGAGTAAAAATTTAACGTGGATGGTCAAGATGGCCTTCAACGTAACTGGCACGATAAAGATATCCCACCGGAGACATTTTCTACACAACACAGTGGAGGAGGTTCCATCATGATCGGGGGTACTTTCTTCTTCCATGGAACAATAGAGCTTCAGGTTATACAGGGGTGTCAAACAGCAGCTGGCTATATTGGCATGTTGGAGAGAGCATCCTTATTGACTGGATCTTTCAACAGGGCAACGCTCCAATCCACAATGCTCGCAGGACAAAGGACTTTTTCGTGGCAAATAACGTGATTCTTTTAGACCATCCAGCATGTTCACCCAAACTTAATCCCATTGAAAATGTTTGGGGGTGGATGGCAAGAGAAGTCTATAGAAATTGACGTCAATTCCAAACAGTGCATGATCTTCGTGAAGCCATCTTCACCACTTGGAATAACATTCCAGCCAGCCTTCTGTAAATGCTTATATCGATCATGCTAAAGTGAATGTTTGCAGTTATTTGCAATGACGGCCATGCAACTCACTACTGAGACCTCTTGTTGGACATTTTCTACCCTGTTTAGGACTTCTTTCTGGCATGGTCTTAAACTTTTGGCCAGCTAGTATTTAGGCTAATTTCATAGTGCTCACATTTTCCCTATTAAATGCTAAAAGTTTATTTTTATTTTCCTTTTTGTTATTTTCATCTTTCGAAGCTCTACTCAAATAAGTAGTTGAGTCTAACAATGCAAAATGCATATTTTTTACTTGTATTTATTGGCCTTAAGATTTTGGCCAGCAGTGTGTATAAAGCATTGAGATTTAAGTTAATCAAAATTAAGTTTTGCAACCATATCCAACACTAGAAAACTAATATTTTAATATGAACAGTGAAATGTGTAAATAATGCTTTTAATATATACATTATGAATAGATACTGAAATAACAGTGTAATTGTTTTTAATATCAGTGCTGAGTAATGTTTTTTTGATACATTGAAGAATTATTGAAGTATCTTAATATTTTGTAATACACACAGATTTCCAATGAATTGTTTAAACTTTAAAATATTCTTGAATTTCATTTAAGAGTTTTTCAGTATGGAAATATTCTGTCATTTTTTGAAGATGATAAGGAAATCTACATAAGATTTAAATATGCAAAAACGGCTCATTTCTGCTGTGAACCTGATGATGACCAAAGAAGGTCGAAACGTTGTTCGCTCTTCTACGTAAAATATTTTCTCAACCCAAACGAGCCATTTTTGCATATATATTTCTCTACAAGTGGGTTTTCTCGACATCACTGACTACACAAGATTTGATATAATAACTTTAAAATTGACAACATTATTTTGTTTTGCTCAATGAAGTCATTTTACCTACTTGTTGTTTGCATAAGTGATGTTTAGCTTAGGTTGCAGCATCGTGTACCTTCGGTAGATTTCATTGATATCTGCTCTTATCTTTTGTATGACATAATGTGATCACAAAACTGGGTATATATTATATATTGGAAAATTTGTGTGTTTGTTCATGACCTACCTAGACCAAAGATGTATTGACTGTACAAAAGTGATTATGATTTCAGGCTACAAAATGCTTTTATAATGCAACAGTGTTAGAGTATTTATAGTTGTAGTGTCAATTGTATTTGATATTAATATTTTGCTAGGTTTGCATCAGTGCCATAATAGGTAGGTTGAAACCATATCTGTTGTTGGTCCATCTAGAAACATCTTGAGAACTTAAATTATAGCAGGCATCATCTAAACAACTGAGTTAGGGTCAGTCAAATTAATAAGCTGAAAACAAAATTATTACAGCTTTGATGTGCATATCATTTATACTTCTGTGTTTAAGCCATAATGTTTGTGATTATAATTTTCAGTTATTGAAGTACTATAAATAGAACTTGACAATGTAAAAGCTCATATCAAAGTAAGTAAATTGACATTGCGTGAATATGCTTGCAAGGGCTTATAACTTGTGTTTGAATACATTACCAGTTAATTCAAATACTTAGTTTTGCAAATCACCTGGTTGTGGAAAGTTTGAAATTGTTAAATATTTATATTTCTCTCATTTTGAAAGTTGTGAAAATGCAGTGGGAAAATTTGGGACTTATACTTTTCCTGCTGAAAACTTTTCATATTTACTGAATGACAAAAATGTCTAAAATATTTTCTTCCCCACAGACTAATGTTCTTAACTGACTGGAGCAGTTCCAAACCTTCGGTAGCAAGAGCTTATTTAGACGGCAGCAACTTTGTACGACTCTTTGATGAATCTGTTGTTGCCTGGCCTAATGGAATAGCAGTTGATTTTCTTAGTGACCGAATTTTTTGGGTAGATGCTCGCAAAGACTACATAGCATCAGCTGATCTTGATGGCCGACACTTCCGTTATGTGTTGAAGGGGGGATTAATTGTTCCACATCCATTTTCTGTTACTGTTTTTAAAGTGAGTAAAATGTTTGTCAATTCAGTTAAATTTTAGAAAAATATCATGCATATTTGCTAATTAAACTATAAATATAGCTTATTATTTTATCTTGCTCTTTATTTTGCAGGTTAAATTTCTTGTTCCTATTAAAAGATCTAATTCAACTGTAAAAGACTGACATTTCTATTGGAACTATTCCATTCCACTGTAGAATTATTATAACAACTATAATAAACTCACTGGTTACATAGTTTAGGTTTTTACTTTTATGTGCAATTCTTTGCAACTAGATGTACATCATACACAGGTAACAGAAATTAAGGGTATAAAAACTGAAAATGAAAATTAGCCTCTCCACACGTTATGTACATCTACTTCTAGCTGTAATAATGGAAGTCTAAGAATCTGCAGTGTAAATATATGTATAATGTTAACATTTGAACAACGAAAGTTCCAAAGATCACAGGGCAGCTCAAACTGATATAGTAGTGTATATTTGACAGGGTTTTCCATAATCTGTATAGGTAAATAAAACCTTTTCTATCTGAAGTATTTGTAGAGTGTTGCTTAGAGTCTGCAGTATTTCACTTTTGTGAAAAATACCACTAATTATTTAAAACATATTACACCTTGCATAATGTTTATACATTGCTGCTAACAGTTTCTATGTTTTTAGTGTTGAAGGAGTGGTTATGTTTAGATTATACATTTTGTGTATTATAATTAAAAACTTCATTTTTTATGTTAATGTGCAGTCAGGCAATAAAATTTCCATATTCTGTTAATAGTGAAGTGATTGTGATAATTGAACTCTTCAATTTGTTTTTCTGTTTGACCTTATTAATATCCTGAAAAAATGTATTTTAAGTCTGTTATATACATTACATTATCTAGAAGCAAAATCATACAATAATAAAAGAAATATTCTTTACATTTCTATAACAATTTCCAATATCGATGATTAATTTTTATCTAACATCTTTCTTCAAGTGCATACAGGTTTTAATAACTTTTTCAGAAGTGTTTTTTTTTTTTTTGTAATTTTTTTTAGGACTGGATCTATTTTGATGACTGGAACAGAGGTCAGATCTTGGAAGCCAGTAAAGTTGATGGTGCTGGCTTGAAGATTTTGGTCAGTGATTTATCACAGCCTATGGCATTGAAGGCTTTTGGGCATGGTGTACAACAGGGTAAGTAAACAAGAACAAAGCTTTGGGAACTATTTTTGGTATTACTATACAATGTTAAATGTGAAAAGTTTTGTAAAAAAATCACTTGACAACTTAAATGTTTCTTCAGGTTCTATGATTTTAAATAGAATAGAATACTTTTTTATATCATTTTAGACAATTTTTACTGGGGAGAATGGGACTTGTATGCATAAAAAATTAAGTTGTAAACCTAAATTATAGAACTAATTATACACTACTGATTTAAGTATAGTTTTGTTTGTATTATACATTTACCAGATTATTATAGTGATACAGTGCCATTATTGTAATATGAGAGTTATTCAAAACCACATTTCTACAACTGTAATAGTTAAAACAGAATTGTTATGTTAATGAAGCTTGAAGCATGAACATACCTGTATTCTTCTTGTCAGTGTGGTATTTCTACTTCACAGAATTGTATTTAACATAGTTGGTCTTTAAACTTCTAAAAATTCTGGTGTAAAATCCTGAAAAGTGTTCAAGGGTAAGTTTCTGGTTGTGAATGGTTGTGAAAGTAGTTCAAAAATGTGACATGATGTAAGTTTTTAGGATCCCAGTGACTTTCTCAATTGTACATCTTTTTACATATTAAATACAAGATTATACACGTTTATGTAATTGTCAAGCATCAATATGAAATGGTTCTCGAGTATATCAAACCCCATACTGTTACTGACTAACACTATGAATGAATTTTGCCCTTTAACATACAAAACAACTTTCAAAACATTTATTTCACTGTATAGGCTGTTATATGTAATTCACCAAAGTAGTACAGTATAGTCTGTTTTTGACATCATTGTGTTAAGTATGTGTGAGGATCTCATTCTTCAACAAGTATTCTCTGTGATTACTACTTAATGTCATATTTTATAGAAACAATACTTGACAGTTATTGTAAATATTTCACTTAATGGATTTTCAGTCCATAACCTACTGCAAGGATACAATTTGTGTTGGGGACTAATCAGACCCAAGGTGACCCATATTGTACACCTTCAGTTTTATTTGAAGTATTGTGGTAATCTTATCATATCCAGGTATTGTTTGCTGTGCAATTTTGTGTTGCAGGACATGTTTGCTCTTCAATTTCTCTGTTTCAGAATATTCTAACTTCAGATATTAGTTGCTGGGACTCAAAATCAACTAGAAACTCAAGCTATACATATTGACAAGATGAGAAATCAATAAACTTGTTAAACTCACTAATGAAGCCCCTTCTATCTTTTCTGTCATCTCAAGCAAATTATTTTATATTGTACAAGAAATTTAATATCTTAATTTTTTAAGGGTAGAGATAATAGTTGAGGAGAAACACATGATGTATGTTGAGTGAAGTAGCTGCAGTAATGGAATGTTTTTGACATATTTATACCTTTGTTAGAAACTTAGGTAAACAGAAGCAGTTTTAGGGTATTTTGTTCTTATACATGATATATTTTTTAGGTTCAGAAATAAATATTTGAATTTATTTCAGCGACTAACTTTGTATAAAAAAGTGAGTTCCACCAACTAGTACAAAAATCAGGTGGGCCTTGCACCTTGGTTGTGATTATTAAGACAGGTGGTTAATGGGGTTTTCCTATGATTTATTGTTTTGATAGAGGATGGTGAACTAAAGAATATGAAATAAAACCACAAAATGAAAAGAAAACAGCTGAGGAAATGTTAGGAATTGAAAATGTAAATGTAAAAAAAATTATAAAATTATAGATTCAAAGAAGGAAAGGTATTGTTAATTTTAATTCATATTTTATAACTTTTTACTTCATTATATATGGTTTGTTTCACTATGGTTAGGGTAGGAAATATAACATTGAAACAAAGAAATTTGACATTCATTCACAAAGTTTCAGAGGTTAAGCAAATGAAATATGAAAGATTAATTCTCTCAGTGTGGGCTCTATCAATTTGACCAACCCTGTGACTTCTTTGTACTCATTTGAAATCTTCATAGATTTAACACTTCTAACATTCAGTATATAGTGTTTATGTTTGCAAAATTGGCAGTCTCTCAGTTAACATTACAAGTCTCATGTATAAAAAGTCATATTTTTTAACAAACTACAATAAAGATTTGTTCATGAATATATTGAGTATTTTTATTGAATAAGTCTGTGTACCAAGTAATTTTCATGTTAATTTTAAAAATATTTTTCCTCATCTCACAAACCTCATTTCCTTTGTGTAGTCCCTAAAACATAAATGCATTTCAGATGTATCTTTTCACTAAAACTTTGTAATTTGTCTGTTATTTTCTCTACCCTCTCTCAAAATGGAATTGGTGAATTTAACCATGTAACCAACAAAAAAAAAATGTAGATTAACCGTTATTCTTCCTAGACTGACCTCAAATTGTAACAGAAAACTGTTTGTGCATCCTAAATAACTTTCAGTTGATGTCAGTACATGTTTTCTTATATATAAATATTATTGTTTTGTTATTCATTTGACTGCCCTTTGTACTATGTTTACTATTTATGCCATTTTAAGTTGTAAATTACTCAGGACATGCAGCTCATGTTGTGCTACCAAACTACATTACCTATGTGCTACTATAAGCTGCTTTGTGTGTGTTTGTGTGTTGTGAAACATTTGTTATTTATTTTACTTCATCTGATTTTAACTGACTTAAAAAAAATCCATATATTTACATTTTAATTACTTTTATCATGGTAGATAAATAAAGAACAAACATCAAAAACAAGAAATAAAGTACTTACCAAAACTTCAAACTTCTCTTTTCTTACTGTTGAATGTTGGTAAAACGTAAGCTTATTTTCTTGTATTAATGGTATTAATGTGCTAAATTTTTATTTAACTAAAGGCTCCAAAGAAAATAGACTAATAACATGCAAAAACCAGGAATTTCCACTTTTTCTGAATTTCTAACTATGTGACAATAGCCATTACAAATTCATAGCAATTCCCTTGGGAATCAAAGTCGTAATATAAATGAAGTTGATGACTATCTGTTTAGAACACATAATATGGTGCATCATTTGACAGATGAAAATCTTGACTTTCTAGTGGTTATGGGTAATGTATAATTAAACCTAAGAGATTTAAAATTTAACAAATCTTGAAAGAGAGGATATAACAGGTTAGAGTGGTAGTAAGGGTCTGATTTTTCTGTTTGTAAACCCCATAACATTTCACATTTCCATGGTGTACAACACACAAATAGTGATAATGTTTTTCTCTTATTGCCTTTTAGGAACCAATATGTGTCAAAATATAACCCACGGGATGTGCAGCCACCTGTGTATGGGTCGTCCAAATAACAGTCGTACCTGTTTGTGTCCTGATGGTATGAAAATACAGAAATTGAATGATGGGAATGAAAAATGTTTGTGCCCTAATGGAGAGGCTTTACATAAAAATGGAACATGTGTAGCATGTAAGTTGTAAATGAACTGATAAAGATGAATATGTAACTACAAACTCTTCAGTGTGTGTACTTAAAAACATGAGAATAAGTAACTTAATTATAGAAGAGTTGGAATGGATACATAACTACAAACTTGTCAGTGTGTTATGTTAAAAACCTGAGATTTAATAACTCCTAATATTATTGTCAGTATTCTTACTAAAACATGAGATTTTAAATCTTCCATAACTCTTAGTTGCATAGTTATGTGTCTAGAATGGTATTTCTTTCTTGTAATGGAACTCTATGCAAGCACTGATTTTTTTATAATGAATAATCTCTATTTTGAGCTGATAGTTTTCATTGTTAAATGTGGTATATATAAATGTTTTACAGATATATATATATATATTGTTTGTGGATATGAATTTCTTTTAAGTAATTAATCTGCAGTAATAGGAAATTTGTATTTTTCAAAGTGAATTCCACCTGTGCACCTGAGCAGTTCACTTGTAGTAATGAGCTTTGTATACCTAACCTGTGGAAATGTGATGGAGACAATGACTGTGGAGATAGCAGTGATGAATATAATTGTCGTAAGTTATGTTAATATTCACTTAATTCATCTATAAATGTGTTAGAAAAATATTCAATCATTTTGGAACAGTTATGAAGGAAAAATTCTCAGGCTGTATCATGGCCGTAGTTATTGTAAATTGAACTGTATGCAACATGTATGCTTTTATTTTTATTTACAGTTGTTAAGAGTATTTTTTATGAAACAAAACATTATATGAAGGGCAGAAAGTGAGACATTTCCCATTCCTTCTTTCCTTTATTATAAATTTTGCAATCATTAGATGTTGATTTAATTAAGCATGCAAATTAAATTCAAATCCAAAGTCCTATATTGAAAAAACAAAGTTGAAATTTTCTATGTTTAACTGTGTGTATGTTTTTTACTCCCCTTTTTGGCTAAAAATTCTAAGATAAAACAGCTCACTGTGCTCTTGAACTGTTTGCAGTTATAATTAGTGTTTCCGATTCTAAAGTTGAACTGATAAAAACAGACAAAACACTCCTAGAAAAAGAAATGAAATTGATGTTTTTCTAAAAAAATTTAGAAAAGCATGAAAAATGGTTATTTGGTTGAATTACATTAATGTCTGAACTCTCAATTCACCATGATCTTGGGGTTTAACCATTTTTGTATTCTTATCTAGTAGTGATAATTTTTTATAAGTTCATGTAACGTATTCTGTTAGAAAGCTGTAACATAAGAACTGTCTGCTATACATTTTAATACTCTTATTGGAGAAATTAGTGGGAAGACAATATATGGAAGATCTAATTATGATATGCATTTTATGACAATAAACCCAATCAATTGTAAGTAAAGTAAGCCAAAAATTAATATAAAAAAGTGAAAATGTGCTGTATTTCAGGGTGTTCTTTTATTGTCTTCTCTTGGACAAAAATCCTAAAATAAAATAGCCTGTTTACACATTTGAACAGTTTCCACTTGCTACACCAAAAGTTATGGTAATTGAGGCAACCAACTTTGGGTGAAGGATGTTACATACACAAACTGGAATATCAGTTGTAAATCACCTTTATGTTAAGATGACTTAATCTGTAATAAGAGTAATAAACCATAATTCTTTTAATACAGCTTTAAGTTGTCTTACATTGCAATGAAAGGTGAAGTATATCTTGATTTTTGTAATTACTGTATAAATTTAATCTGAAGGATACAGACAGGAAGCTTTCACAGTTTTGCAATTTCAAATATATTAAAACCACAAAATATGAGTAACTTTATTACTATATAAGTTTTGCAGTAAGTGTGTACAACTTATTTCTGTAAAATAATGAAGTAATTGAACAATGGGTTAGGTTTCTCTTGTTTTATAGTTTTAAAGTACCATAATTGTTAGGTAAATGTTTTTCTCTTGGTTAATAGTTTTAAAGTAACATAACTGTTGGGTAAATGTTTCTGTTTGATAATTTATATCAAAATTGATAGTGCTCTAATTGAAAATTACTATAACTATAGAGCTTCACACATGTGATGAAAATCAATTTCTCTGCCCTTCTGGACGTTGTATCCCTGCAACTTGGAAGTGTGACACTGATAAAGACTGTGAAGATGCCTCTGATGAAAAGGACTGCCGTAAGTCTTAATAAATATTTTATTTAAAGCTTGGCTAAACTGGTAATGGTTTAAAAAAAACTTAAATGTTTCTTTTTTTTTTAATTTAGTTAAATGGTGAAAAAGTATGCTATATGTTTTCTTGGATTTCAAAACCTAAAGAAGTTTAAGTCGACAACTTTTCATAAAAACGTGTAAACACAACTTTAAACCTATACCAACATATGGAAATAGTTTCAACATTTATAGCCCTAATATTTTACCTTTATTAGATAGGCAGGCAATATATATAGGGATGGCTTGGATAGTTCATTAATAATGTATTTTAAATATCACCTCAGTAAGTCATTATAATTTTAAAATACTATACAGTATTCCTCTTATAACAATATCTACCTAATGACAGTGACAAGTACAAGTATTACTCATGTTGAAAATAAATGTCTATGTACAAGTATTACTGGTAATGTTGAAAATAGCAACATCATCTGTGTACAAGTATTAATTATGTTAAACATCCTTGTACAAGTATTAATTATTATGTTGAAAACATCTGTACAAGTATTCGTCATCAACGTTTACACAGAGTTATGATGGAGAGAAATACCAATTTGTAATTATTTAGGTTGTACATATTACATGAGAAATTTGAAAAATTTAAAACAAGTTAAAGTATTTTTAATCTTAACATGAAAATCACTTTGCTCTTAGACTAGTAAAGAAAGCAACTTGATATATTCACAAACAAATCATTATTAAAAATGCTTATTTGAAGAATGTAACATTTGTGTTTGCTGAAAGTTTTCCAGATTTTCTGAATGTACTGTATTAAAAATTATAATATGGAAATTGTAATGAATACAAAATAGTTATGTTGATTCAATCAAACATAAAAGGAAGGAGTTAAATGTATCAGAAGATTCAAAAATATTCTCAGATTTTCTTCATCATCAAGGAAATTTAATTGATGAGTAATTTAAATACTTCTAACAAAAAGTGACATTAAACTATATATCTTTTTAAAAAATAATTAAATATTATAGGAATGATATTTATGTACTGTTAATTCAGAAAATATTTTTTGTTTTTGTAGTTTGTAAGGTGATGATTTATTACATGTACACAGGTTGTGGTGGGATTGTAGTATTGTGAAACATAATTCATTGTCATCTACGTTTTATGTTATGGGATTGTAGTATCATGAAACATAATTCATTGTCATTTACCCTTCAAGATTTCAAAGCATGTGGTAAAAAGGAGTTCCAGTGTGACAATGGTCGCTGTATCCAAGAGCAGTTTCGTTGTGATTTTGACAATGACTGTGGAGATAATACTGATGAAAGAAACTGTACAAGTAAGTTGATGCAAAGAATGTAATAACTGTGATAAGGCATTAATGAATATTGTGTGGGGTGGTTAAGTAACTAAAAGTCAAGTTGATATATTAATACAAGACACTAAAATATAGTATCATTCCAAAAGTTAAACTGGTGAATGAAATTGTTTAACATTTAACAAAAATGTTTTTAAAAGTATGTAGTTTTGGAAAAATATAGCATTTTAATTTTTTTTGCTATTTCTAATACAAAATTGTTATTTTATGTAGTTATTTGTACTCACACTTTGAATAGTTCACCTGCAAGGGGATTTTTATCTGAAGTATAAAAATACTGTTTTTTTCTTAAAGTTTTCACATTTCATTTGTATAGCCTTTAGATTCTCATAAATGAATGTTAAAAGGTTTTAAAGTAAATATTTGTATTTTATTTTCTGTTTTCCCTAATATATCATTAACTATATTACTGTCAATGTACACACACATGCACGTACACGTTTCAACTCTTCATTAAAATTCACGAAAAGTCGTATTTTTTCATATGTGCATAATTTCAAGTCTTTTATTTCACTTGGAGGTTATTTTTTATTATCTTTATACCTGCACATTAACTGGTGTTCATGTGGATTTCCCAATAGGTACATTACTGAAACAATTTAACACTTACTACCTTGTTTATAACTAACTTGATTTTGAAAGATGATAAACAAATATGGCTTTTAAGACAAACATAATACCTAATTATATATAATGTAAAGGAAGATCCAGGTAGAACTTGACTGTCTCTCTAACTATAGCATATTTTGGGAAGAAACCACAGTACACATTAGATCAAAGGAGACAACAGTATGAACAGCAGTTACATGTACACTGTAAGGATAGCTTCATGCAAATTTCAAAATATCCATTAGTTAAGTACAGTGTAAGCTGAGCTCTTTCTAAGGACTATATACACTTTTGTCGACTTACTGCGTGTGCGTTGTAAATCTCAAGGTAAAATATAGAAGGTGGGTGTGACAATTGTCAAGTATTGGAAAATTTATAACTGTTGCTCAGATAATCCAGCTTGCATACCATAGATCTCATGACAATAATGTCAAACATGTACTTAGTATATAGAAATTCTTTTATATTTCAACTTGTATATCTATGAAAGAAACATTGCTGAAGTGGAGATTTCAAATTATATGGGTCATTTGATGCAAAAACTGCAATTTAACTGTATTATTGAAAGATATCCTTTGAAACAAAGTAATTAAAATTTGCGACATAAATTCACCTTATGCATTATAATGTTAATCTCATTTTCATACATGGATAGTAAAGTTGTTTAATTAAATTCTGAATGTGGTGTAGCATTGTACAAAAAAAGGAATTTAAAAATGGTGCTGAGAATCAATTGTAATGTGTACTTTAATTGCTAATTTACTAAGGATACTTTCATACAATTTGCAATAATTTTACTTTTAGTAAGTGTTTACACAAAGTAACATTTATTGTAAAATAACTTTTACTAAACTATTTTCTGTGCATTTACAGAGTCTGTCAGAGTGTAGTGTGAATTTTAATGCTGTGAATAAAAAATACTCCAATTCCTCTTAAAAGTTACCATACTTAATTTTAGTATTTATCTCTACCTAATACTAACTGCAACTGAGTAATAACTGTAAAGTGGAAATTAAATGAACCTACCTTCTTTCAACAGTTATGTTTACAGAGTAGGATTTGACATTAAGTTTCTTCATCTTACATTTTCATATATAATTTATTCTTATTTTTGTAATTTTATTGCATGGCTTTTCTTAAATTTGTTTATCATGCCTGAAGAATGATGCATCACATCAGGAATATTAGAGCCATGCACTAATTGTTACATAAGCTTGTAATTTTTTATTTTGTTTTCAAATCGTGGTTAATTTTAAAATGGATTTAACTTTCAAATATGCATTTTTAAACATAGATAAAGCAAAAATTGTGAACAAAGGTTGTCTGAAAACAATGATAATTATCCCCCAGTAGCTTTGATGTAAGCCTGCAGTCTTGGAGTGTTAAAAAATCATGTTTCAATACCTGTGGTGGGCAGAGCACAAATAGCAATAGCCCATTGTTTAGCTTTGTGATTAATTATAACCACACCAATAATAATTTATTATTGTGTATTGCTGCCAATTCCAAAAGGATCATCAGATAAAATGGTGGTGTTTAGAAACCAGCCTAGAAACTTAAGGACAAATGAGCAAGTTATGTGCCAAGAAAATTTAGTTATCTGTCAGTCATTGGAGACATTAGGAAAACCACACTTTAACACTGGACTTTCGATTTTGGAGTTCAAACATTTGAAATAAGAACATTGAGAGTTCTTGCCATGACCTGAAAATAAAAGGGAAGATGGAGAACATTTTGAAACTAAGAAATTAGAATGTATATATAAATTTGTATTGTAAATTACATTATGATATTAAATGTATTTGGCATCTGTTAGTAGTAGTTTTTATATTAAATTTTGGATGTAACTATAAAATGTTGTGGCATGTGTAGAAAAGCTAAGCTGTCCAAATAGAATTGATAAATGTGTAGTTCTCACATGTTCTCAATGTATGTTTTCTTTTTGTGAATTTGGGTAATTAGTCCAAGAAAACTAAATATATATCAGTTAATTACAAAATCCCTAAGTATTTCTCTACATCACCAAATATTTATATGCATGACCTAAAATTATGGTTTTAACTTGGATATAACTTGAAGTTATTTAAAATGAAGTGTTCATTAAATTTGTTGTGTATTTTGTAGCTGAAGTATCTTCATGTGAATCAACTGAGTTCAGGTGCACAGAAGGTGGGAACTGTGTGCCTGCCTTTTGGAGGTGTGATGGGGACTTAGACTGTAAAGATGGTAGTGATGAAAAACATTGTGTGAAATCAACTTGTGCACCATATCAGTTTCACTGCAACAACAGTCGGTGTATTTTTGCTACGTGGCGTTGTGACAGTGAAGATGACTGTGGAGATGGAAGTGATGAAGAAAACTGCAGTGAGTTAAAAATACTTTGAAACAGAATAGAATGTTTTGTAGTCTGTATCATATTTTGTCACATTCTGTCAGGGTTATTCTCGATAGCAGCTTGAGTTTTACTTTTATTCATAGTAATATAAAGACATGTTTTGGTTATTAAGAATAGCAATGTATAATGAAAATACCCATAAAGAGAGGTTTTATAATGAAATATTCATATTTCTTAAGACAAAAACATGTATTATGACCTTTTTGAATATTCTGTATGTTGTTGAATCTCGTAATTTCCAATTCTTGAAAGACTAATGTCTAGCTTGTTTTAGATCTTATGAATGACTTGTAAATGTTTAGTTTAGTTTAAGAAGAAGCTAGATAAGTACATGAATGATAAGAGCTGACTTTAAGATTAAAAAAATAGTTTAAAGGATGGCACAGCTAAGAGACCAGTAGGACCCATTTTATTCCAAAACATTGTTTATCTTGCTTTAAATCTTCCTAAAAGACATTTTCAACTTGCTTTAAATCTTCCTAAAAGACGTTTTCAACTTGCTTTATATCTTCCTAAAAGACGTTTTCAACTTGCTTTATATCTTCCTAAAAGACGTTTTCAACTTGCTTTATATCTTCCTAAAAGACGTTTTCAACTTGCTTTATATCTTCCTAAAAGACGTTTTCAACTTGCTTTATATCTTCCTATGAAAACTTTACATGAGTAGCTTGCTTTTGATCTTCTCATGAAAGATTTCTATTTGTTTAGCTTGCTTAAATTTTTCTGTGAAAGACTTGTATATGTTCAGATTGATTTATGATTACCTTATTCACATGTTTATATGTCAAAATTATTTTGACACATTTTTATTGGTCAAGTAAAACTGATTTTCAACTTTATTTTCTTGTAAGTTTTTTTTTTAACTGTAACTCTTCATGGTACAATTGATTTTCAATTATTTCTGTATACTTATTTTATTTAAGTATAGTTGAAGTGTCTCTAAAGCTGACATGATCTGACAGCTTTGCTAAATAAATTCCACACGAAATTTTGATTTTTTATTCATAGAAGATGAGTTTGATGGGTTAACAAAACACATCTTTAAATTAACTATTGGATATTTGAAAATGAGGAATCAGTTTTCCCATGTTATAAGGGATTATGTTTCATGATAATTTGGCTGTGAGTTTACACTGGGATGAATGTATTTCTTCATTTCATGAAGTAATACCCCACTTAAGTTTTTCACTTACATTTCAGAATTTAACATGACTGTTTTTAATGCTTTAGGTTTAATCATTGAACCTTTCAGCTTCCTGTTTGACAACCAGTTGTATTTTCTGTGATGGCACTGACTACACTCTTGCTCTACAGTTCAATTTATGTTGAAGAGGGAGCTGATACTAATGTTATCTCCTTTTCTCTATTTTACATGGTTTCTATATATCATTATTTCTGTATGGACAGTGAATTTTAAAAGCCCTTTCAAGCAAATCACAGACATAAAAGTCCATGGAAGATGTCTTCAAAATGTTTTTTAAAAAAAATCCATTTTCACCTATCTCTAAGAGAGTAATTGACACAATAACTTTATTTAATTTTGATGGAGCCATATATACTGTCATCTGATCCATATGAAGATGGTTATTTATCACAGTATAGTGGTGCTAAGCTGTTATTAGATTCATAATGACAAATATCTTGACTCTTCAAGTGTTTAACTTAATTCAAACTGTAACTTGTAACTAACATAAACCATTTAGAAAATTACTAATTATTCTCTATACTATTTTTAAAATTTTCTGTCGTCATCAAGACAACAATAAATTGTCCAGGTTTTGCAGATACTTTAATATATATGTGCCTGGTGCTGTAGCAGGATGCATTTCTTGTCACATACAAGATGCTCATTGTAAAACTTTCGATTGTTGGTCTTTCAGTTGACTGTGTGCTTTGTGAGAAGTTTGTGAACACATCTGTGTCACTTTGGAAGAAAGAAATCTGTATGTATTCTCTTTACCATGTTAATGGATGTTTGAATGACAGTATGATTCATGTATTTTTCTTAGCAACCACTCCAGTACCCATGACAAGTAGTAGTACATCATCAACAGAAGCATCCAACCCAACATGTTCTTCCTTCATGATGAGATGTGACAATGAACACTGCATTCCTTTTTGGTGGCAGTGTGATGGTGTTGATGACTGTGGTGACAACTCTGATGAAGAAACATGTGGTAGGCTTAAATTTACATTGGATTAGTTTGGTATCAGTATTTGAACACGTTAGCTAACAAATGGCTAACTCAAATTCTGGGAGGGATCAGACACCTTTGTTATGGCAAAGAGAACTTGCTACACCTGAAAAAATGTCTTTTACCTCTAGATAAAACTAAATAAAGGAAGTGCTTGGTATTTGCTCAGTAGATAAATCACAATTTTTAACATGTGGTTTGAAACTAATTGAGTTCTCTTAATGTTGAGATATGATTCATTATGAAAACTTTAAGAGGTCACATTACCTATATTTATTAGGTTCATCTGCAAATAGCACGAAGGCAGAAATGGTAACAACTGAAGCCATAGCAACCTGTGGAGAAGATCATTTCCGTTGTCTATCAGGTTGTGTTTCATTCTTAAATTCTTATTGAATGTGATAAAGCATTTGTATTTGTGGATGAGTACAGAGAAGAACGTTTTATATCTGTAAAAATATTTATTAACCCTTTTTCAATGTGGCTTGGTAAAATATACACATTCATCTACACACATGCACACGTGAAGTATATGCACTATAACTTTTGATATAGCATGTGTGTCATCAAATATTTGATAGACTTTTAGTAAAGATTACAAATACTTGATACACAAAAATATCAGATTTTTTAATAAAATATTTTTACGAAAGACTTGTTTGTGAAAATAGTCTGTTTCATCGCTAGTCTAAGCACACAGTGATTTCATGTTATGATTAAAAACTATTCTTTGTTTATTTGTGTAATCTCTGTAACCTCCTAATGTTTCATATGTTTGTTTTCAGTAATACTTTATATTTTGTTATTGGCTATACTCTAACTATGTGGGGTCTGTCACTTAACCAACCTTGTAACCATTATAAAAAAATTATAATTATAACATAATTTTTTTCATGCTAGAATTACTACGTAGTATAACATGAAAATACAGATGTTTAGTCTAAGTAGCTTAAGTCTCATAATGCTATTTATGAACATATATTTATTTACTATTTTGACTTTCCAGTCATGCCTACCTAACATTACATAATATAAAACTGATCTTTAGTCTTACCAGTCTTGGCTGTGTTTTAATGGACTAGTATTTTCTCATATACAGTAACATTTCGGTTGTTATGCATTGTGTGTGTGTGTATCTATATATATAAAATATAGGTTGTTAAATTTATTTTCCTTAAAATATATAGAACAGTAAGTCAAGAAGTAAAGCAAACAATTAACTTTTCTTGGTACAACGTTTGTATTTGGTTGTTGCTTGACATAGGTTGCTAAGCCTTTGAAAGTTTCACACATGGAGGATATCAAAGATAATTTTTTTTAGGTTTTATATATGCAGTTGAATAATCGAAAAATCATAAATAATTACACTGATATCATAGAATTCCACCATAATTTATTAAGCATAGTAACTAAGATTCATATAGATTTTAAAGAATATGAAACCTCGAGCAGACTAAAGACATAATCTACCTCCTTCAGAAACCTGGATTGAACAATGCAGTAGCTTTTTGAAAGATTAAAGTGGTTGAGGAAATCACACTAGGGACATCAGCTGTTAATTAGTTATTCACATGCCATATACTGCAGTAAGATTATATAAAGGATCATTTCCAAAAATTGGAAGAGTTAAATGGGGCCTCTGTGTTTGATTCAGTACATAAGCCATATTTCAGAAAAATAAAGATGTGAGGTTCTTATTTTATATTCTAGCTTGTAACATTAGTAATTTGAGTTCCTGATTTGTACAAAACTGTAGACTTTGTATTTTGAAATCTCAAACGTCTACTTTTAAACAGTGCTGCATTCAGTATATCTGACTCACTGAAATCTATATTTAAATGTGTTGTTTTAATATTTACTTTTACTTTAAGAAAATTAGCTCGTATATAATAATAAAGTTTGAATTGCAATGTAGAATTTGAATCAAATCTTGTTTACATAAATTTACAAAACAGTACTTTAATAAAAGTTTGAATACAAGCCAACAAATGTCATGGTGTTTGAACTCTTACCTGTTACAAAGATTAAGTAATTTTATGAAGTGTTTAACTATGTAAGAAGTTAGGCATAGTGGTTGTTGAAAGAGATTAAAGAAAAGTGTTGTTATAATAGGTCAAACCATCAAGAAGTTAACTAGAGATATATTTTAATATATAAATTATTTCAATATAATATTTCAGGGAAGGCCCTTCAGGTATCATTAAATGAGAATAATCCATTTATTGATAAAAATAGAACAATGTTTCAACCTTCCTAGGTCAAAACATTGTTCTCTTCTTATCAATAACGGTGTTAATCCTCATACCAGCCATTCTGAGATACATTATTTCATGTTGGTTTCTCGTCATCACAAAGAGTAATCCAGAGTTACTTCTCAGTTAATGATACCTAAAGAAGGGCATTGTCCAAAATATATCAACAATAGTAGATATGTATTAAAAAATATATATTTCTATAGTTAACTTCTTGGTGATTTGACCTACCTTTTTTCTTTCATTTAAGCTAATAAAACACAAAAGTGATAAATTTACATATTAATTTATAGGAGCATATTAAAAAATACATGAAAAATCTTTCATATATTAATATTTCCCTTGGTGTTCATTTCTGTTTTCCTGATTTTTATAACTAGGAAAATGCATTAGGAATTCATGGGTTTGTGATGGTGATAAAGACTGTGAGGGTGGAGAAGATGAAAAAGATTGTAGTGGTGAGTGTCTTAAATATCTTAATTATTTACTTTCTTTACTAACCATTTAACTTTATAGAACTACTGAAGACCTGCTATAAAACCCTAATGTTAAAAATAGTTATCTTAAAAACAGACATCAAGTTTAATTGATGTTAAACTAGTCTTCAGTGTGTCTACTGTGAATTTGAAGAACAGTATATGATCTTTAAATACATATATTTCAGATATGAGATGCTATTAACTTCATTCAGAATGTTCAGGTTGTCGTGCCGTTATGTTGCGAATCGTGATATGCATGGTGTTTATTTTATTCAAAATATAAAATGTTTGTGTAGTTTTTGGGTTAAGTAATAGTCTGAAGAGTTCCATGCAGCATACCTGCTTATTCCCATTTATTATCTATCTGTTAGTCAAAATAAACTAAAAATTACCATATCTTAAGGCAACTGTATTAAATTTATAGTTCCTTATACTATTAAAAATAATTGTTGTTGTTTTTTTTTTAATATATGATGGTGAAAATTTAAACATTTTTTTTTTCTTTTGAAAACTGAAGATCTGTTCATTTGCTGAAAGTTTACATGATGAAGATATGAGAAACATTTATGATACCCAAATATCAATAGTCAAAATTCACTTGGTGGAGATATGAGATAACCATTTATGTTATTAAACTCTGTTATTGGTTAAAAGTTCACATGGTGGAAGTGCGAGATAATAATTTGTTATTTAGAACTTTCATTAGTCAGTGTTCAAATTGTGCAGATATAAGGTAGACATAATTTTGATTTTAAATGATAGAAAAACCTGTATTTTCTATTGACAGGTGTTGCAACTTGTGGGCCTACAGATTTTCATTGTTTCATGAGTATGGGCTGTGTTCCAGAAAGTGATGTTTGTAATGGGATACCTAATTGTGGAGACAGTAGTGATGAGTGGAACTGTAATGATAAGAATATAAGTAAGTAAATTAATCTTAAATTCTTTTGTGTCTAATGGAAGATCTCAAAATTAAGGAGTGAAAACCTTTATAACTCCTAAGTAATGAAAGATATTCAGAATGGATTAATTATACATCATCATGGCAGATGTTTTATATTTATTTCAAGGTCTTGTTATACATGTCATCATGGAAGTATGTTTAATGTTCATTTCAATGTCTGGTTATACATGTCATCATGGAGGTATGTTTTATGTTTATTTCAAGGTCTTGTTATACATGTCATCATGGAGGTATGTTTAATGTTTATTTCAATGTCTGGTTATACATATCATCATGGAGGTATGTTTTATGTTTATTTCAAGGGCAGGTTACATGTGTCATTATTGCAAGGTGTTTTATGTTTATTTCAAAGACTGGTTATTCGTGTCATCATGGCAGAATGTTTTATGTTTATTTCAAGAATGGATTATGTATATGTTAGGAATATTTTCAGAGAGAGAAGCCAACTGTCTAATCTAACTTTACAGTTTGTACCATCATGTGGTAACAACTGTATTTTTATTTACTTTCACAGCAAAGAATCACTTAATAGTGTTGTATAAACTAAATGCCTTTGGTCCTGTTTGAGTCTAAACATGTGCAATGATTGGTTTAATTAACAGAAAGAAGAAAAACAAAAAAGTGTGTAAATAGTAATGTGCTGTGCAACCACAGAACTTCTTTTCTGAAAACTCATGGTGTTGAATTCACCGTTGAAATACTAGAAATAAAGTTTAATATAGGACTTGAATTCAGAAATAGTTCTGGGCTTCCAAGAGTCTAGAACTGTTCTATTCAGCCCAGGTGTATGTATTAATAAAATAGAAAATACTGGGTACCACAATGAAATGTTTAATTGCTATGGCAACTTAGCACCCAGCATTTCTTGAGGCCTGATATATCATCATGGTAAAATATTTTTTAAGAATGGAGTATTATATACGTTATGGGAATATTTTTTGTTTGTCAAGAATGGATTTTATATCATCATCATAGCAAAATGTTATATGTGAAGAATTAAATATTATATATTATGATGGGTTATTTATGTCAAGAATGGATTAGATATATCATCATGGCTGTACTTTTTGTTCAAATGAAATTGCATCTGAATACTAAACTTGTTTTATGTTTCTTCTAATGCTGTCTTATAAAATAGTAATACCCTTGTGCTATAATACTGTTTTAACATCTTTTACTGTTTTATTTTGATACATTTCAAGTTATTGAAGTGGGATAGAAATCCTCTGTTTAGTATGTTTGAATGAAGTTGTTATTGCTCTGATTTCTTATTTAGTTTTAAGATCAGAAAGTTTTAGTTACAGCTGACTGAATTTTAAACATGAATCCTTTTAACTTTTCAATTTATGTAATATCTATTCAGCAAATGCCAAGAATGAATTTGTGCAGACTGACTAAGCACACCAGAATGTTTCTTGCACATGTTCATTTTATTAAGATGATTGTAGAAACTGATGAAACACACTGAGGTACAATGTTTCCTGTACAAGTTCAGTTTAATAAGGTCATAATGTATTTCTTTAAATGAGGAAAACAAATAATAAATTATAATAGCATCAAAGCTTGTAATTTTTTACACAACATTAGTTTCTCATACATCATTTAATTAATTGTGATTACCAGCTAGCTGTTGAAGTAGTGTCAGTTTGCTCTTATCTGTAGGCAAAACTTGTTTCATTGGCAAGCTGTTACCCTTTGTATAAACTTTTACTGTCTTAAGGTAAAAATTGTTTCATTGGTCTAAATGTGACTGTTCTCATAAATCACCCCTGTCTACAGGGAGAATTTGTTTCATTGACTGACTGTTACTGTTTTCATAAACTATCTGTCTATAAGTGGAGTTTGTTTCTTTAATGAGTTATTTACTTCTTGTGTTACACTCAGTAGCTTTAAGTATAAACTTTCTTCATATAATCAGTTTGTCTTTTTTCACTTATTTCATGACCTCAGACTTGCTATCTTTTTCTTGAATGGTGGTTAGTGCTGTTTTCTGACAGCTGGTGTAGTTTTGTTCTGAAGTATATGTATTCATTATGTTAATTTAGGTATTATGGTGTAGTTGCTGCATTTTATTAAAACAGTTTAGTGCCTTCATTCATGCTAATGTTTTGTTATTTTTCAACACAGATGTTACAATTCCTGTGACTTGTAACCCTGGTCAGTTTACCTGCCTTAGTGGAGAATGTTTATCATTTCACACTAGATGTGATGATAAACCAGACTGTTATGACGGTAGTGATGAAGAGGGATGCGTAGGTGAGCACTTTGTTTTCTGTTGTCTTGTCCAGCTAATTTTGTGTGATACTGCCTTGGTCAAGAAGCAACTGTAAATTGTATCTTTCATTTTTAAACTTTTTTGATTCCACTAGTTTTACGTAATGCTGCTACAATCAAGAAATCACTTTAGTTAAATTATTATCTACATTTACTTGGAACCATTGTCCCGTATGTGAGTTGCCACTTGTTGAATATGAAGGCTTAACTAAAATCCAGGTTTTTATATCATGATGGGCATAGCACAGAAAGCCTATTGTGTAGCTTTGTATTCAGGAATAAACAAAAGAATTGAACAGATCCTTAGTGGTACTTGATATTATGAGTAGTGATATTGAAAATTTTTCATGGATATTAACACTTTTGCTGTGGAATCTGACAAATAAGCTGAATTATTCACTCAAAATTGACTTTTATATTTTCTATATTTTAACTTTTGTGTATTTTGTGTAGCTTCATACAATTTTGTATAGTTTCAATAATTAAGAGTTGTTTATGGACAGAAAGTCAGAATTGTTTTGTAATCAAGTATGTTTTAACTAAAAATTTCTCCCACGTCTTGACATCCCTGAGTGCAAAGTGATTTTTTAAAGATTAAAAGTACTTTTATTCATCTAAAAATTGTTTATTTTTATTTGCAAGAGCCCTTAAACTTCATTTTGGGTATTCTAGACTATTTCAGTTAAAGTATAATGCAAGCGTTACGATAGTTTATGCATTGTGGGTGTCATAATTGTTTATGTACCATATGTTGTGTAGTTCAGTTCTTATAAATTAATGATTATTTACAATAGTGATTATTGCATCATGTTAGAACTTTCTGGATTTCTTGTTGGTTTAACCCTATCACAATGGATATCTTTTACTGTGCATAGCACAAAGCTTTAGTGTCTTAGATTCAAAATAAAATGTTTATTTAAATTATTAACATGTCCATTTTAGAATTTTTCGGATGAATGCAGTTGAAATAAGTAATAAATTGAGTTCCTCCCTGAATGTTGCTTGAGTTTTATAGCCTGCATGTAAAGGTTACATACATGTGTATATAATCATTAGAAAAAGCTTATTTTACATTTTAATCCAAAAAAACACAGGATAATATGTAAAAAGCAGACATTGTCCTATAACTATCACAGTATTTCTGACTTTCTAACTATGCTACAAGAGCCATTAAAAATTCATCTAAGCTTGTTGATGTGTTTACTATAGGGATAAAATAGACAGTTATATGTAAAACAACATATCATTGGAAACATTAAAACCTTCTTTCTATTGGTTATAAATAATGTAGTATTAAACATCAGAGAGAGTACTATTTTCTGCTTTGAGTCTTTAACCAAACAAAATTGGTTATAAAAATTAGGCTTTGTCTAAGCAATAACAACATTATAGTAAGGATTTTTCATTAAATTTTACTCTTGCTTTGGAAGGGTAGTAAACAAATTAGAGAAAAAGGGATACCTAGGAGAGCAAATATTAGAATTTTTCATACTAGAGGAAAGTGAGGCAAGAACAGATATTGAGTTAAACCATTGATTATTGAATTAAGATGGTCTTTTGTTTTTCAGAAACAATCAGATTTATAAAACTTCTTGTAAATACAGTGTGTGATCAATGGTAATTAATTTGTATGCTTTAAATTAAATATTAATTTTTTTTAATTTCTTTATTTGATTTTTCTTGTTCCTTGTGTCTGTAAATTGTCTTTCAGATGTCTATAGAGTAGAATACCTTACTGTGGATGTGAAAAGTGTCACTACAACAGGTTTCACAGTAATGTGGAAAAAACCCATAAAGACCTTGGACTTTGAGTACAAATTATCCTATAGGTTTGTTCTTTTAACCAAATTATATGACTAATGAAACTTTTTGATAACTGTTAATTAAAAATAATATGATTAAAAATAGCAGATTTTGGAAATGAAGTGTGTCTGTTACAAATATCCTGATTTCATTCATTTTCACAGAAGGAATACTTCAACATATTAAAATACACATATTATGAACTTCTTAAATAATATCTGGTTTTATGATAAGGTTAAGTGAAAGACTTAGATTTATAATATTAATTTCTTGTTAAATGGAAATTATAAGATTAAGTATTTGATAATCTAGAAATGAAAAAGAAGAAAGTTAAGCTTCATGTATTAAATTTTAATAGGATGTTACTTATTTGTAATAAATGCTACATCGTTATAGGATGTTACTTATTTGTAATAAATGCTACATCGTTATAGGATGTTACTGTTTTATGATATAAACCCTACATCTCTGTAGGATGTTAGCATTTCTGTAATAATCTATTAGGAGGGGTTAATATTTTTCTCCTCATCTTGTTTATTCCCTTTTTTCTTTTCTTTTTTTCTCCTTACTGGATCCCACTTTTGCAAGTGTTGTCTAGACAGGCATTTTTTATCAATCCAATTCCTCACAAGTTAGCAATTTTGCTATATGTACTACTGGTTGTAACAAACTCTGTAGAAATCAGGTGTTCCATAAGACCATCTATGAGCTTACTAGATAGTATTACCATTTTATTCTGTACCACCATCCATGAATTATTGTGACAAAAGCTAAAGGGGAACTTGCCCATCCCTTCTGATCATCAGATTGAATAAATTGAAGTCGGTTTGTTTTTAAGTATTCAGAGAACATAATTCACCTGTTAGTTTCCAGAGCACTGTTCCTCAATACCCCAACCCCACTTTCTACTAGTGGGGATAGTGAGTGTTTACCATACCCAATTTCCTGTCACTGGGATGAAGAAAAGTTTTTCTTCAAGAGTGTTCAAGTGATATCTTCCACTTTTGGAAAAGAGAGTGAAGTTGGGGACTTTACCAGGATCCCTGGATGTTTTTCTCAGATGATTGTAAGAAACTACTCTAATATCAGTTCAGATTTGATGGTTGGCCATCTGGTGGGGTGTGCATTACCATTCTTTTGATCAGTATTGGTTTTGTATAAGATGTGTGTTCTGTGACAGACATTATATATGTGTGTAGAATGTTAACTCCAAAACCAATAGTGTAGGATGTTGTTAATTCTGTAACCAATACTGTTCATATGTATAGAATCTTAGCTGTGTAATTAGCATTGTGACACATGTATAAGATTTTGTTAGTTTTATAATCAACACTCCACCCATGTGTAGAATGATAGTTTTATGACTAACACTGTACATGTGTATGAAATGTTAGTTCTGTAACAAACACTGTGCATGTGTATAGAATGATGGCTGTGTAGCAAACGCTGTATGCGCGTGTAGAATGATGGCTGTGTAGCAAATGCTAAGTTTTCAGGTGTAATTTTTTTTTAAACTGTGTTCTGTAATGAAATGGAGTTTAAAAGATGTAATGGTATATTCTTTGACAGAGTAAGATTGTTTTCTCTGAGTAAAGAATTATGAAATTCTAATAATTGTGTTTGTAATAGCAGAACTTGTTTGTGTAGAATAGAAAATAGACTTTAAAGATTTAACATAAATGTACTTATGATGGTAAGATTATGTAAAGTCTACTGGTAGATTAGTGTTTATTCATCTTCCAAGTTAAGAGTTTCACTTCACTAGTTTTCTTTTGTTAGAGATGTTCATTCTTCTTCATGGAGAAATACATCATGGGTTAGAAAAGAGATGTTCACCTTCCAGAACCTCCTCCCTGGGATATCGTATAGCCTTGGTGTGTATGTTAGAAGAGTCAACCAGACAAAGGAATATTCTCCATCTGTGTACATTCAAGTAACAACAGAGGAAGCTGGTATGTAGCTACATACCATTAGAGGGATTTGTTTAAATAAATCACTGATAATTTTCTGTCTGTTTATGATGTGGAATTTTTGTTGATATAATATTCTGCAAGTATTAGAAAAGGTCTTGCTATATAAAGACATACTTGTTCAGATAATTTACTGAAGTTGAAAGATTTTTGTCGCATACAAAAGGTTGAGTATGCAATATAAAAAAAACTGAACATTGAACTTAGCAGGCCACATGACAACAACAGCAAATCTGATGTTACAGTGGTGCAGAATACATCAGAGCAACATTTTTACTTTGTTTGACATTTCATAGATAATGTGATGTCACTAAAAATTGATAATTGTTGAGGGAGTTAGTAAAGAGTCATGCTACATAAAAGAAATTGTGGCCATTATCCACTGCAAATGAGAGAAAAAGCTTATGCAATTTTAAGATTTGTTTATTATAATGTGCTGTAGATATGAGCAGAAGGTTGTGCTATGTAATGAAAGGAATGCCTGATGTGCTGTAGATGTGAGAAAAAACAGGCAACCATATGAATGAAGACAGATGATTCATTTATTTTAAGTGAAGGAAGCAAGTGGTTGAGCTCTCTTAATTAAGAAATAACCACAAGTCATTAAATAAATACTGGTGTTTGATGGTACTGTAAATATTAGTCAAGGTTATGCAAGTAAAAAAGTATTGATTGATGTGCTATATATGTCGGAAGGTTATATTATATGATTAACCCTGTCGTTATGGGTAGGTCAATGTGTGCATTTCATGATTTTTTAGAAAGTTGTATTCAAGTTTTATTTAAACTATTTAATCAATGTATACCAATAAGCTTGGCTTCAAAATTTAGTTTATAAACCAAATTTCAACACTGTGTAATTTGTTCTTGTGGTCTTCATCCTTCCCTAATTTATTCACTACCTCTGTCTGAGGAACAGAATTAATGTAAATTACTGAGGCAAGGTCTAATTTTTATAGACTAATTTCATATCTTTGTAGAGTCAGTCATAAACTAAAAAATCAGTTTCATTTGGCATTTTAACATTTATTGGAAGTCTGCTAAATTTAATAAAGATATGTAAAACTTGTTAAAAGCTACTGTATGCAAAATGGTTACTTTTACATTGTGAGGTCGATACTTTGACTGACCCCTTATGGAAAATATTAAAGTAATACTATTTGATGTATTTGTGACAAATACACAAACAGTTTGTCATTTGATGAAAAGATTTACATATCATAAATATCTGAGCTTTGATTGTTATTAGTTCACTGAAATAAACAAGATATTTTTAGCAGTATTTACTACTGACTTCACATAAATAGTTTAATGTTTCCTTTTCAGCTCCATCACCACCTCTGAATGTAACTGTGGCTGAAGTAATTGGGAAAAAGGTTGTTATTTCATGGGAACCTCCACAACAAGGGAACTTGCATGTTTCGAATTACAAGGTTAGCGTACTTAATACTTTATCTTGTTTTTTTACTTATTTTGGAGCAGGATCTCATGGCTCTTATGTGTCTCCTTCATCTTTCTTTCCTGCCCTTAGGTCATTTTACTTGGCCACATGGTTATCTTGAACAGTGTGTCCCATCCATATCTTTGGGCTTTTTCATAAATTCTGATTTCTCCACTCAGTACCAAATTCACATTCCAAAACTAATATTTTAATGTCTGTTTTACTCATTGATACATCTGCTCCACATGAAAACACACTCCAATAAAAAGTCGTGACAAACCTTTTTATTCAGCTGTATATGTTCAGCTTCTCTAACATTCACTTAATTTCAGATTTGCCTTTCTAATACGTGAACTCTACTCATTTATCTGTCATTCTCTGTAGGGATACTTCCCTAATACTTGAAGTCACATCATACATGTTCATTCACTGTGGTTTTCAGCTTTCCATCATTTTTTCAGTACAAAAAAAAACTTCTTGGTATATTGCATTCAAAACTTTTGTAGAATACTAAATAAGGTACTGTGAAGGTTGGAGGGGTATGGAAAAGTTTATTTCTCCTATATTTTACATAAGTTAAAAATATTATAATTCTAGTGTACACAATGTTATCATTGAAGTTAAGTTTCTTACAAGTACCTGGCTTAAAAAGCTTAATAGATGAATGTTAGTGAACATTAGATGACTAATGTGTAGCTGCTCAGTGCTTTGTATACTATACAATTAGTGTTTTCAGGGCACCAACCTCTGTTATATATGAAGTAGTAAGAAAAATTAATACATTTAATATTAAATTTTATTATTACACATTCATAGAATAATTATTTTAAGAGACAGTAGTTTATTTAAAGTGATGTTTTATATGTTATAAAGGTTGATTTTTTTACTAATAATATTTTACATGTACTTAATGGGATTATATCTTAATCTAGGGATATATTTGCCCATTGCTATACATTAGATATAAATAATTTAGTTGCACAAACTAAATACTCACTATATATGTAAAAACGGCTGGTTTGGGTTGAGAAATTTTTTTATGCAGAGGAGCGAACAACACTTCGACATTCTTTGGTCATAAAAAAAATTTTCTCAACCCAAATCAGCCGTTTTTGCATTATATTTCTCTCTACAAGTGGGTTTTCTCATCATCACTGATTATTATTTCAAATACTCACTATATTCTCAAACAAATACTTGACAATCTCCTGCTGCATCTTACCATTTTGCTTATCAAACTAATGTGATCAAATAGTCAATAGCTATAGTAGATCATCATGAACTGTATAAAGTTTGAGGCTATATCAAATAACCCTCTGCTCATAGTTGAGCATAAAAAAGCCAACAAACAAGTTAATTTAAAACTGAATGTAAAACATGCAGGTAGCGATTTTGAAAAAGTTGCAAAATAAAGCTGGTGATACTGCTAACATTATTCACTCAAACTGCAAGTCCCCATTTTGATTCCACTAAATGTAATTCTAGGTAACAGCACGGAGCCATAACAGGGACTTGTAGTTTGAGTAAATAACATCTACAGTATCTCCAACCTTGTTTGCTTACTTTCTTTATGGTCCCTATTTGCAGGTTTTAAATTCCCAAATTTTTATTTATTTTATCAGTAATTAAAATATACATCAAAGGAAAGCATTTTAAATTACACTTGAAATCAGAACATAAAACTAATTTTAACATTTTAAATCTACAAATTCATTGAAATTATGTTTAAAAATAACCCATGTAACCTATTAATGAATCATCTGAAATTTCAGACAACTTCATTTAGTAATTTTTATTTTTGTAGTGCAATACAACACAACAACCTATACAATACGTTTGTCAAATTATTGCACCTGAATATTTAAAGAGTTAAGCTAGAATTAAAAATTACCATGTTTCGGATGTGTAGTATTTTGTTTTCTTATTTCTATGTTCAAAGGACTGGAAGTACCAACAGTGAATGGACAAAAAAAAAGTGCCCCTCCTTAAAAATGTTAATTTGTTGTATCTTTTATGAGATAAGAGAAAAATACATAACTATGTTTTAGAATACACTCAACAAGATTTGTTCAGATATTAGCTGAAATCCTAATTTAACTCTGGATTTTGTAAATACCTGAAATTTTCATGACCTTAGTTACATATTCTCATTAAAACATGTTTTGCCAAACTCAAAATAACACAAATCAGTTTTACAAGTTAATATTTAATTGGCATTCCCTTGAAGTTCAGTACTGCTTCACACCAAAGTGGCATGCTTTCAGTGAGTTTGTGTAGATATTCCTGAGTGACTTGACTGCCATCCTTCTTTGAGTACTTAAAACAATTTACCTTCCATGTTTAGCTTATGATGTTTCATTAATCAGTTTAACACAGCCCGTAAATTTTAAATCGAATTGATCTCAGATGAATCTTCTTATTTCTTAGATATCTTTTTATGACTCCATAGTTGTAGAGAAATTTGTTTGATCATTTTGTAGGTTACTTGGAGTAAGAATATTTAAGAAACTTCAGCAGGTGCAAAACATGTTTTATGAGAATTATAACTAAAACCATGAAAGTTAGGATTTGAAATTGTATTTGAACAGACCTTGTCGAATGTGTTCTACAAACATATAGTTTTGCATATTTATGTTATAAAAGATACAAGAAATTCACAACATTTTCAGGTGGATGGCACTTTTTGTGTAGCTCATAATGCACTTCTACTGTAAATTATAATTGTATTGAAAGTTTGTTTGAATAATTGTACAATTTTACCATTCCCCAAGATCATAAGAGAAAAAACTTGATCTATTTGCTCTCAGATCATTTGATAATTTTCACTTTCACAGGTTTATTTCTCCCCACCTACGCCTCCTCTCTCCGTCACTGTGAATGGTTCTGAACATAAAAAGGCCATCACCTTTTATTTTAAACCAGGCGAAACATACACATTCTGGGTAAGTTAGATTTTAGTATCCTTTTAAAAATACTTATTGTTTCTGTCATTAAGAGATAAATTATAAATTTAAGATGATGGTTTTAGAATAAAGAATGACCTTTTAGAAATAAGTCAGTACATCAAGGGAATAAATAAATTAACCCCTTGTTTGTATTCAGCTTCTTCTTTATGAAGTTCATGTTGTAGGGCCACTTGTGATCAATGCATAATAAAGTTTGGAGACAAAGGCATCCAGTTTTTTTTATATTATCTAGTGGTCATGAAACCTTCAGGGGCTCTTGGATATCTGAAGTATGATTTCCATATACCATTCTCTTTAGGGGAGGGGGGCATTTAGAATAAGCAAAGACACTGAAAAATGTAAAATATAATTGTGTGTTTTTATTTTTCTTTCCTTGGTGAAATGTAGTTGCTCAGAACTGGAACTAATTTTTTATTCTAAAAACTGCATATAGCATGGAAGTCTGTATTTTTTGTGAACATTATTATGTTTGGTCATTTCCATTGTTTTCTGAATGTCCTTCATATAATATAGTGTAAATTGTGTTAATATTGATTAATGAAGAGTATTGTGTAATACTAACATTCTATTTTGTCACGGAGATTTAAAGACTAAATAAAGTTAATAGTAGAAGGCTTTTAATTAAATCATTAAGTTAATCCATTCACTGTGGCCGAGACACACTTCCCACTGTACTGGAAAGAGTTAGAGTTTATCAAAAAATTAAACTAATGTGCCTGGTGATGTGGTGCTTTATCAACAATATTTGGTTTACTATAGTTATATTGATAACTATAAAGTCTTTATCTAGTTCAGTGCTGTAGATATTATTCTCTTTTGTAATTTTAGGTGACAGCTGTTTCAGGTAGACTAGAAAGTCTAAATTCTTTACCAGCTCAGCTATCTTTTGCTGAAAATTTTATTATTCAACCAGTCACAAAACTGAGAAAACAAGCCCTGACCAATACATCAGTTACTCTTGTATGGGACAAACTGAAAGAGAAAGTGGATGGTTATATTGTGGAATACAGAAATCAGTATCAGCTTGAGAACTACCTGTGGATGAAAAAAAAGACCAAAGAACCTTTTATTAAAAGTAACTTTTGAGGTTCTATTAATTTTATTGACAGTTTTAAGCAAATATTTACAATTAAATTCTGCAGTAAGATGTTTTCTGTTAATTTCTATTTTAAAATGTTTTTCTCTTAATCTTGTCATTACTGGTACACAGTTGATCAAGTACAAACATTTATATAAACAAATTATATCTGGACTATATTTCATATATTCTCCTTTCGATTTCACCTCTGGTCAAAATGGATAGAAATTTTTAACACAGATTGAAAGATGTTTCTATTAGTGTTATACAGTTGACTGGTTATAACATATATATAAACAGATTACTGGATGGTTTCTTTGTTACTAGTACACAGTTGACTGGATATAAAGTATATATAAGCAGATTACTGGATGGTTTCCTTATTGTTACTAGTATACAGTTGACTGGGTTTAAAAGTTTAAATTACTGGATGATTTCCTTGTTGTCACTAGTACACAGTTGGCTGGATATAAAATTTATATAAACATTACTGGATGGTTTCCTTGTTTTTAAACAGTTGACAGGGCATAAATTTCACATAAACAGATTAAAGTATGGAAATTCTAATGAAGAAATCATAGTATGCTGTGTTGTCATTGATTTTAATTTACTAAGGAAAACTGTATGTGAGTCTTGAAGTCTTACTTTAAACCATTTTCTGAGTTTTTCAGATTTATACAATCAAATCAAGTTCCTTGAGAATTTATGGAAAAAGCTAAATAAGTTATTTTATTGTGAAATTGATAATATAGCAGGTTGTCTTGTGTTTCAGATTGAACATGTTTTTTTAAGCTGTGTTAACAGAAATGGTTTTGAATGTTGTAAAGCATTTTCCATACAGTAAGCTTACATTGATTGTTTTAACTTCAGTGATTATTTTAATAAATATTTTCCTATTTAACTGGAGACTGGCATGGTCGACATACTGGACTATGAATCTAAATGTATATTCATGTAATGTTTCCACAGAATTGTGCTCCATACTTTAAGCTTGTAAGTACATGATGGGAGTGACAGTTGAAAGCCACTATTAGATTAGGGTGTTCCAAGAGTTGATGGTGTTTACTATTGAATAACTGCCTTTCTCACAGTCTATCAGCTCAAAATTAAAATGGTATCACAAATAGCCCTTGTGTAATATTGGTTGAATATCCAAAATAAATAATTTTTCTGCAGTGTCAGGTTAATGAAGAAATAAATGTTCTTTTGTTTTGGACTTTTCTACCACTCACATAATTCCAGCAACATTTAAAGTTATTCACTAAGATTATTACCAGAATACTTAATTATTGATTGGTTTGGACTTAAATCAGCTAAAATGGGTTAGTGATATTGCTCAACATGAAGGCTTCTGTTGTTAAAGCTCTTTAACTCGGTCTGACTGAGGCACTGCTTTTAGTACACAATCTAAGCTAATGCATGTCAGAAGTGTTTTGTTTTAGATTCTGAAATGAACATTTAGGCATAGCATTCAATTCTGGGTTCAGTGTCTGTGTAAAATATTGTTTATATTAATGTGAATACATATTCCATTAAAAATGTTGAAATCTGTATAAAAACCTTGAGTGCATCATAGTAGAACTATCTTGAGCTTCACCATCTTACAGCATTTCACATTGTCTAGACATGCCCTTGTTAACAATGCTGCAGTGTAGTTTTCATTGGAGAAAGCTCTGTTGAATGTTACAAATACACCTCACATCCTTACAGGCTTTCCATAACTCGCCTAAAGTACCAATTTCAACACTGTTTAAACAGAAATCTATGAGTACTGCTTAGATAATTTCCTAGTTTATTCCATTTGGACTTGCATACATGGAAGTCATGCTTTTATTCATTTAGTTTATCTAAAAAGTGATATATATTAATATATTGATGGGGTTTGTTGAAAAGTTTGTCATATACATACATCATGTTTGGACCCTCTTATTGTAATAGCTTTCATGGCATATTTCACAGAAATTTTATATACACTAATGATATTTTTAGTTTGTACACAGGAATCATTTGAACTAAAATATTAAATTGTGTGGGGTTAATATATTGTTGTTACATTAATTTTGTTTAAATGCTTTATTCAAATAACCTTTTGATGTACAGGACTTTTGATTTTAAATGGTAATTCATTCTATTCATTTTTTATCTATTTTATTTGGTAACTTGAATAGTGAGGTATCAAATGACAGTGTATTTTGTAATGTAAATGTTTCTCATCATGTTTTACTCTTCTCAATATATAAAATCAGTGTTTGTTATGTTTCTAATTTATTATTTTTCACTCTTAGTTTCACCATTGGCTCCTGGTTCTAAGTACACTTTCAGAGTTTGTGGTTACAATGGAGAATTCAAAGGTGGAGAGAGTAAATTGGACATCACCACCCCAGGTATGTTTCTGCTCATGATTGATAAACAAACATAACTAAATTAAGGGCAAATTACATTACCTTGTTTTAGGTCTTTATATCATTTGAGGTGATAAATGGTATTTAGTTTAAACTGTGTCTATAACAGCTTGTGTTGAGAATTTTATGGCTACCAGAATAAATTATTTAATTAATAGAAAAGAGCTGTTATAAAATAAATTTATCAGAAATAAAGAAATACCTACAGTCAGGAAATTTCTTCTTTTTGTTTCTTTGTGGGTTTGCAGGAAAACCTTTACAGTCTGTGAATGTGACAAAAAAAGAAGTAAATGGAACAAGAATAAAACTTGAATGGACTCCAGTTGATGATGGTCGCCAGGTCAAATGGGTGTATGGAATTTATCTTTTACATCTCAGCAGTAGGATACTGAGTATGTCAGTTTTACTTTTTTATCAGTTGCAACAGACCAGAACTAGGACCTCTATGTCCCAGTTATAAGTATTTAAATGGGTGTATGGAATTTATATCTTACATACCAGCAGTAGGATAAGGAGTATGTCAGTTTTACCCATGTACTAACTATGTACTGACTTCTATTTACCACTTAACCCTTTGACAACCACATATTCTTTAAATTTCTTTTTGTGCATATCATTAAGTTTTATTGCATTATATTCAAAACTTAATTAAGGCACTTTACTGTAATGACATTAACATTATCATGTGTGTTATAAGTAAAAGTTCTAATTATTTTGAGTAACAGCTCACTTACAGTTCATGTGTCTAGATTTAAACAGCTCTGATTACCTGTTCTTAGTTTAAATTCTCTTGGATTAATTCAGCGATTACAAAAAATAAATATTCTCACATTCTGAAAGTAGCCACACCCGTCTTTCAATGTAATTTTATTTCAAGCAGCATGTACATATTTGATGGGCATAAGTGTAACCAATTGAACTACAGTTTTTCAATGGTTATTTTAATATTGGCACTAAGCATTCATTCCCAAGCATGTGTTCCAATTCTGTCCTCCCTAGTACGTAGTATTGTATTTCACCTGGATAGATGTTAGTTAGATAGACAGCTAAGTTGTGTTTAGGTTTTGCTGTTATATTATAATTAACTACGTACTATTTATGTTTTAAAATTTATACTTGAAAGGTTTTAATAGTGTTAATATAATAACCCAAACTTGATTCACTGATGAGGCTTAAGTTACTGAGTAAGAGCAAAGCCATTTTGCTAAAGGCTAAAGTATTCTTACTAATGATATCATTTTATTGCCCAAGGCTACCCTTTTATGGGTATTTATACATGTAACCCACAAGATATATTTTAAAATTATCTGATTAGGGGTTATGTATATATTAGCATTCCTTAATTTTAAACATTTATTACACTGATGATAACAGCTAGAGTTAGTGATATGAGTTAGAGAAAATGAAAAATAAACTATAAATATTTACCTCAAAAATGTTTTTGGTGTTCATTTAGGAAGTTGTAGAAATCATTGAAATAAAATTTGAAAACTGTAAGGTAAAAACATGTATTTTTGTACTTAACATGAAACTACCTCACACATACCTGAGAGCAAATAACTAGCAAAGTGTTAGCTGAAAAAAATCAGGACTAATTATTACTATTCTTTTTCTCTAAACTACATATCTGTAGAAACGTTTGACAAATTTCAAACACTTTTATCCACTTGCTTTATTTCTGGAACATAGTATTAACCCTTTCACAGTAGGCTAAGTATAATACAAACAAGTTAATATATGCATTGCCTGCATTAAGTATTTATACTATAACTTTTGACTAAGGATGTACATCTTTATAATGCTTGGTAGACTTTTAGTAAAGACTGCAAATTTTCTGTTCTAAAAAAATCAGATTTTTTTAAAAATATTTTTATTAATGATTTGTTTGCAAAAATATAAACTCTGTTTCATTACTTTCTCAAGTGAAAGTGATTTTTGTGTTATGATTAAAAAAATTCTGGATCACCATAATCTTGAATATTATTTCTGTAGTCTCTAAAACAACCTCCTAAGCACATTTTAAATGTGTATTTACAGTAAAACTTTATTTATATTTTGTCTGTTATTTTCTCAACCCTAAGCATGTGTGGGAATTGTCAATTTCACTAACCTCATAACCACCATAAAATAATTACAAAATAAATATAAGTTATGCTTTTTTGTTCTAGAATAACTACAGATTATAACATAAAAATATAAATGTTTTGTCTAAATAGCTTAAGTCTCATGTTGTATATTTATTCTATTGACCATCCATTCCTTCCTGGCTAACATTACAGAACTTGGCATAACTTGGTGCACTTGCATTCATATTACTACATCCATAATATAAAACTGACCTATAGTCTTTCTAAAGTGACTCTGTCTTGACTGTTTTTTGGTAGACTAATATTTTGTAATATACAGTTGTGTTTCAGTTATTGTACATTATATATGTATATAGATTATAACTATTTAGAAATTGCTTATTTGTTCTTGAATTTCGTGCAAAGCTACGAGGGCCATCTGCACTAGCTGTCCCTAATTTAGCAGTGTAAGACTAGAGGGAAGACAGCTAGTCATCACCACCCACCTCCAACTTTTGGGCTATTCTTTTATCAACAAATAGTGGGATTGACCATCACTTATAATGCCCCCCACAGCTGAAAGGATGAGCATGTTTGGAGCAACAGGGATTTGAAAACACAACCATATTTAGAAATTAGTTATTAAACTTGTTTATCTTAAAATATGGAACATTAAATAAAGAAGTAAAGCAAACAATCATCTCTTCTAATTGCAACCTTTGTACCTGGTTGCTGCTTGACATAGGTTGATAATCCTTTGAAAATTTTGCACATGGAGGTTATGAGATTATTTTATATATACATATTAACTAAAAAATTGCAGATTACTATATCAATACCAGAGAATTCTACTATATAATTTATCAAGCTTAGTAACTAAGCTATATTTAGGTCTTTAAAAAAATATGAAACTTCAAGCATACTGTGAAGACACAACCTACCTCCTTCAAATCTAGGTTTGAAAGAATGCAGAAGCCTTTTAATAGATTAATATGGCTGAGAAAATCACTAGGAAATGGGAGACATTCTAAGTTCTTAATTGGTTATTCACATGTCATATTGAAATAAGTGTATATAAGATAATGTTTCCAAAAATGGAAAGAGGTGAATGGTGCTACTGTGTTTGATTCAGTACATAAGTCGTATCTCACCAAAATAAAAAGATATGAGGTTCAAATTTTATATTCTAGTTTGTTAATATTAGTAATTGTGTTTTTAATTTGTAAAAAACTATAGACCTAGTGTAATTATTTTTGATCTTGCAAACATCTAATTTTATCCAGTGCTGTACTTAACATACCATGTCACTCACACAAATTGTTTAGGTGTGTTTTTTAATATTTAAATTAAAGAATTAGCTTATGTATAATTTGAAACATTATAGGCAACAATTTGGTACCAGACTTGTTGACAAATTCATACAGTAGTAGTTCAGTAAAAGTTTAAATGCAAGTCATCAAACATGATATGGCCTTCGATTGTGACCTATAGTGATAAATTTAAGAGTTACTTATGTCTTTGTGATGCAAGGACTGGTACACAAAAGGTTTAAAGTGTTAGAAATGTATTTGCCCTGAATAGAGAGATTATATGAAATAAACTTTTGATCCTCAAACATAGATACAAAATAGTGATACATAGATTATTTCTTCCTTTGTTTAAAGTGGAAATCATATAAACCAGAAGTATTATGTTAGTTGGAACTTGTACAACCAGCAGTGTATCAATAGTTGGTTTGTGTTTCTCTACTAAGTTATTTTCTTTGGCTTGATTGTTATTATTTTAATTATTTTCTCTCTTTCTGTCTCTCTCTTTCTATATGTATATATCTTATTAACCAGTCTATTGGGTCTTCCATGTTTATTAATTCTTTACAGAATTATTTGGAAATACAACAAAAACCAAATTTGAGATTTCAAATCTTGAAGCCTGCCAGCTATACTCTGTTGATGTCCGAATCATTGGGCCTTATGGCATTGGACCTTCACGTGGTATTCAGCGTGTTACTACAGAGTTTGACCACCTTGCTCCTCCAAAAGTTCTTGTTGTTACACCTTACAGTAAGGACAGTAATGTTGTCAGGGTACAGTGGGAGGCATCGTGCCAAAAACTTGATCAAGAAATTGGATATAATGTGAGAACTCTGGTTTATATTTCTTTATTTTGTAAATGCTGAAAAGTTAAAGGCTTACTTGTTCTATTTTAAAAATATGCCAGATCTTTTACCAAGCTTAAATTGAACCTTTAATTAAATATGATTTAGAAACTGTGAATAATTTGAATTTTATTCTTTTTTACAAAAGTAGGTTTAGTTGCAGATGGCACACATGTGTAATGAAAATTTTTATATATAAATATTCAGCAGTAAATAAGGCATCACTTTATGTAGATCTATCAGAAAATTAAGTACATTGAAGTAGGTATGATGAAAAGACTTTATTAAAAGTTAAACCTAATATGGTTTGTAGATCCAACAAGATGTTGCAGGTTTTAATCCTTAGAAATAAAGTGCGAGTTGGAGAATAGTTTTAGGTGTTAGGAAAGATGGCTTCAGTGTTCTGTTGTGAAATAAATATCACTGAACTAAACAATGTTTAATGTGAATAAAGTGCTTCATAAGTAATTCCATGTTGTTTTAAACAAAGCTTATTCTAAAGATTATCTGTAACAGGTAATGGTAAGAGAGAAGACACTCAACAAAATAAAGTGGTTTAGAATTATCAATCAAACAGACAGCATCGTGTCTTTCAACCTGACCATTCATTGTGGAGGAATCTACATCATTCAGGTTCAGACTAATCATGTCAGTTCTCGTCCAACTGCTCCTGTCAGGTATGAAGCACCACCTATTCCAGCACCTACTCGCTTTCTCTTGACTGTAGGAACAAATAAAGAGCTTCATGCTCGTTGGGAAGACCCAGTTTGGCCAGTCCAACTTTATGGTCATAGGTAAGGAAGTTGCATCTGTTTGCATGAAACACATCCACCCCATCACCCCCCACACCAAGTGAGTCCATGCTGCTATACTTAGTTGATGTCTGCTGTTTTATATGAAAGCCTCAGTTTTTTCTTCTTTTCTTTCTTGGAAATTCTTTATTTAAGTATAAAACAACAGAAAACCTATTAACATTTATTCAATATTTCACAGATAGACAATATGAACGTCCTGGCTACTGTTTCATTAACAGACTTGTTGAAGATTTTTAATTGTGAATAATGACTGAAACAGTCAAAATTATCATACAACTTTTATAGTTATGCAAGTTATTCACATTAATTCCAATTACACATTCTTTGTTGGTACTTCTCTTGCATGTCACTAGTATGTTTAAACTTCTCTTACAGTTATTGCCCACATTAGATACACCGTGTTTTAGGAACTGCACCCAACTTCCACAGTTACATCTGTTTCTCATTTTACTTTCAGATATACTCAACTTCTATAGTTACATCTATCTATCATTTTACTATCAGATACACCCAACTTCCACAGGTGTGATCCTCTGGTGGAACAACTGTGTCTTCAGATTTACAATGCTAAAATCAGAATAATACTAAACTTTCAAATATAATTCCTCTTGTTATAGCCCATCAGTTTAAACTCAAATGTTTTACAACTTCTGAAAAAACATTTCCTTCTCTTACATCTCAGTGATCACCTTAAACATATTTTTTGAAGTTCCTGTGAAAAAGTAGAACTCTTAAGGGTATCCTTATTTACACAAAAGTGATTTACATCCCACCCAAAAATGGTCATCATCCATGTAGTAAAGGTCATTGTCAAACCTGCAAGTTGATTAAAACCACTGACACATTTTTTGACAAGAAACTTTAAAATATCCAAAGAAAGCACTTGTGAAACAAATAAACACCATTTATCTTATACTGTGTAAAAATGCAATCATCAATATGTTGGACACACACAAACAACTCTTAGAGAACATTTCAACAACCGTGAATCTTCCATTAACACCAAAAAAGGTCTCCCTGTTGCTTAACGCTTTAACCAACCCAGTCATTTCTCTGACGATGTTACTTTCGTTGGTGTTGAAACAGGATTCAAAACTGAAGCAGATAGAGAAACAGAGGAAACTTATTGGATTGTTAATCTAAACACTGTTGAAACATTTGGAATTAATATAGATCCTGGAATTAGTGATCTTCACTCATTGGTTTCATTTCTGTCAGAAAATTAATTTTTATTCTTTGCTTATTTTTGATGCAATATGAAAGCTGAATTTCTTAAAACTTACTATTTAAGATAGTTTTTCATATCTGTTTTTATAAATTAGTATAGCATCTTTTTCTATCAGTCTCAAAGTCTCTGTTATTTTACTTAAACACTTAAGTATAGTTTTAAATATATGTGTATTTTGCCATTTATAAATTAAAACATCCCTAACACCTTTTCACATACTCTCACTACCAGCTGCATTGTAGTGAAAATGAGACACAACAGTACATAGTGAAATAAATATGTTATGGGGAAAAACAGAAGACCTTTATGATATTAGTAAATTGTCTTTGATATATATCACTCATTCAGTTACAGCACCATTCCCAATTTTCCTTTGAAGAACTAAGGTCCACCATTTGAAAGAGCTTGGGTTATAGGGTTTTTATTTGTTTCTATAATAGCACCTATAATGTTATAAACAATAAACTTACCTCTGGTTTTGATTCCCTTACTTTTTCCGTAACATAAACCTAATCTTCCAGGCAAATTTGGATAAACTGAAGCTGTGGTTGTAGGATAATATGGAACTGAATTTGTTTATGAAGAAGAGTGGTTTTCAAAAACAGTTGCTTTATTATTTACCAGATGTTTTTTTAATAGAACTAAAATGTATGTATGTATGTATATGTAAACTGTTTATACTTGGCTACATGTCTTTGTAAGTTATGACATTTAGCTCAGTTGTATTATCTTCTTTATCACAAATTTTGTATATTGCATTGATAATTGCTAATGATATACTTACACATTAGATGTCAGTTTTTATGTTCATATAAAGTTGTTTTCTCTAGTTGTTTATCAGGTTTTCCAGTATTTCTGGTTCAGTGTGATTTCTGTATAATTCACATGCTCTATTAAAAATATTTCCTGTAGGAGTCTGTTCTTCAAATGTTAATTAATATAAAAACTTTTTTTTGCATAGCTTATATTCGTTCATTGTTTTATTTGTGTGAATATTCATATTATAAAAGGACCATATTTTAGTTAAATGTAGAAGTCTTAACAAGTTACTGGAGTAGGTTTTGGTTATTGCAAAATCCCTAATACTGCTATAAATCTTTAATAGTGCTATTTATAGAACCTTTACAAGTAGTTCTAGATACCTAAAAGTGTTTTGTTTATTTTTCAGTTTCTCATATGTTGTGTGGGTCAGTATGCAGAAAGACTTGAAGAATGCAAAGAAATTAGTTCAGACAAGTCAAGCAATCAACTCAACTGGTAAGAGTAAGGTGTATAACTTTCCAGTTCCAGTTCACTTGACAGAAAACAAACCTATATGCTATGTTGCTGTGAGTATACAGGAAGAACATGGCTATTCTAGCAGTCTCACAGATGTTGCTAGTGAAGGAAGTCCATATACAGGTACATCGTAACTTTCTGGGAAATACACACACACACACAAGTATATGGAAATTAAAGCAAATTGTACATTCTAACTGAATTCAAATATCATACATATTATTGGTTGGTTTTATGTGTAAGTGTAGGTATTAATTATGGAAAAACCTCACCATTAGTGTAAGACTAGTTGTAACTTTGAAGTATGTTTTCTTGGTTGGTTGGTATAAATGTAGGTAGTAATTACAGAAAAACATTACCATAAGTGTAAGACTAGTTATAAGTTTGAAGTATGTTATTGATTGGTTTTGTGTTTAAATGTAGATAGTAATTACAGAAAAACATTATCATTAGTGTAAGACTAGTTACAAGTTTGAAGTATGTTATTGATTTGTTTTGTGTTTAAATGTAGGTAGTAATTACAGAAAAACATTACCATAAGTGTAAGACTAGTTATAAGTTTGAAGTATGTTATTGATTGGTTTTGTGTTTAAATGTAGATAGTAATTACAGAAAAACATTATCATTAGTGTAAGACTAGTTACAAGTTTGAAGTATGTTATTGATTTGTTTTGTGTTTAAATGTAGGTAGTAATTACAGAAAAACATTACCATTAGTGTGAGACTAGTTATAAGTTTGAAGTATGTTATTGATTGGTTTTGTGTTTAAATGTAGGTAGTAATTACAGAAAAACATTATCATTAGTGTAAGACTAGTTACAAGTTTGAAGTATGTTATTGATTTGTTTTGTGTTTAAATGTAGGTAGTAATTACAGAAAAACATTACCATTAGTGTGAGACTAGTTATAAGTTTGAAGTATGTCATTGATTGGTTTTGTGTTTAAATGTAGGTAGTAATTACAGAAAAACATTACCATTAGTGTGAGACTAGTTATAAGTTTGAAGTATGTCATTGATTGATTTTGTGTTTAAATGTAGGTAGTAATTACAGAAAAACATTACCATTAGTGTAAGACTAGTTATAAGTTTGAAGTATGTCATTGATTGGTTTTGTGTTTAAATGTAGGTAGTAATTACAGAAAAACATTACCATTAGTGTAAGACTAGTTATAAGTTTGAAGTATGTTATTGATTGGTTTTGTGTTTAAATGTAGGTAGTAATTACAGAAAAACATTACCATTAGTGTAAGACTAGTTATAAGTTTGAAGTATGTCATTGATTGGTTTTGTGTTTAAATGTAGGTAGTAATTACAGAAAAACATTACCATTAGTGTAAGACTAGTTTAAATGTTTCATAATGTTAGTAACTTTATTCTGTTTATAACAGCAGCACATTCTTCCCACTCTGTGGTGTTGACAGACTCGAACCTGGTGAGCATCATTGTTCCCATAGTAGTTGTCATTATAGCTTTATCTTCAGCACTAATCTGTTTTATTGTTCGACACCGTCGTTTGCAGAGGAGTTTCCTGTCGTTTGCTAATAGCCATTATGACACTCGATCTGGAGCTACAACCTTTTCTACTGGTGATGAATTGGGTTAGTATATTTTTGTAATAATATTAGTATTGTGTTATCTTATTTTTTCCCCTGATGGAACAGTAGGAAGTTTTTAGATGTCAAATTCCAGGTATTAGATTAACTGCAGTGGACACATGTATTTCAGGTGTAACAAGATATTCGTTTGTTTTAAAACAAAGCCACATTTGGATGTCTAATATTTCACAAATTAACAAAAAAATTTATTTTGTTTTTTAGTATTGGAAGAGTTTCTTTTTTGTGTAGTACGTGTATTATGACTTTAGTATGTGAGTCCTGTGAGACGTTTTCTTTAACTTCTCATTCTTTTCTGTCTGACAGATACATTTCTAGTTGCCAAGATACACACACACACACACACACACACACTTTGAAGAATATTTTAGAAAATTACAACTAGCGTTTCCAGTTTATTTTGTACACGAATAAGTAGTAAAGAACAAGAAAAATGTGGTTGTTATGGTGACTGTACATTTCATTGTTTCATTGTTTTGGGGAAATAAATGTATTTGCAAATTTAAACCAACCAATCAAATAATAATTCTATACAGAACAGTATAACCATTAATGGGTTACAGTTGTATTAACTGAAGGAGTTGGCTGATAAATGAAGGACATAATGGAAGTTGCTTGTTTTAAGCACTATACATAGAGAGTTAAGTTTGGTCACTCTTGAGAAGAACGTTTGCATCAAAGTTAAGCATCTTGCATTTTATAAAATGAATAAAAGATATTATTTACAAGATTAGGAGAGAACATCATAGCTAACCAGTTTCCTTGTAATCTCAAAAAGTGTAATATTTATGGTGTGGGAATTAAAACATAGTAATTACAACACATTATGCATTGTATTTCATTAAAAACATATTCACAGTTAATGGTTTTTACACCACAATAGTTTTCATTTACGAAAAAAAAAAAAAAAAACACTAACCCAAATACTTGCAGTCAAAGTGTGAATGCTACTATCTTTTACAGAGTGCCATCTAACATAGTATTGTGTATTTAATTTCACAGTTATAAGTTATTCACTGTATTCTACATTATTTAATGACAGTTTATGGTATAAAGTAAAACACCACAGGATACTAGGCAAAAGTTTTTCATACTTCACATGAACATCATGTTGTGTTCTGACTTATTAGAGACTGAGTCATGTTGACATTGTTAGTATAAATTGCTTTGTAACGTCATTTCTTATGTACAACAGATTTTTATATTTTAATAAAAGCTCTCCACATTTCATGTTGTAAATTAGGAATTGTAGCCAAGATTTGTGATGTCATCTCAGTGGAGTGACTTGGTTAAAAAACAAAATTTATTGGTTTTCTTGCTGTATGTTTGAGATGTGTATATTTCAGTTACAACAATGTCTACAAGTTATTATTTGTTGACATGGTTATTAAAGTATTGAATTACCTAAGTCTAATTATTAATTAGTTATCACTTTGTTTATCTGTACTAATTATCACATACTCTAAGCCCTACACTTTGACTAGCAATCTTCTGTCTTCTTCAGGGAGTTTTAAGAAGGATTGTATATTGTAAGATTTTACCCTACACCTGCTTTTCTCCATTAGTAGCAAAGTACTATGTGTAAACTAATTGATAGCCAGTTATATCATAACTAGCAATCAAACTTAAGTGACTGTAAACTGAAAACATTAAAAGCTATTTACAAGATTCCAATAAGATACCCTTGAACACCAACCCAACTGTAGTAAAACCATTTTAGTCAGTCTGTTCCCTATATACATTCAGTTGATTTTCTTGTTTTTTAATTACTTATGAAATTTAATACATGATTCTAAAATATTACATTTCTTACTTTTGTGCTACAAAGGTGATGTTAGCCTTGGTAAGTATTTATTGTATTTAATCAAAAAAATAAAATGTGGTTGTGATAACATTGATTGTTCTTTTCAAATTAATAACTGTAGTTATAAAGTGACACTTAAGATCTTACTTATGAGAGAAATTAGAAGCAACCTAATATGTACAGTATCATAGTAACTTCTGTTTACCAGAGATCTAACAGTAGTACATTTAGAGGTGATCTAATGTGTACAGTATCGTAGTAGCTTCTATTTACCAGTGATCTAATAACAGCACATTTAGAGGTGATCTATATAGTATCATATTAGCTTCTGTTTGCCAGTGATCTTATGTCTGGGTTATTTATTTATCAAGTATTTAACAGAGGTACAAGTGTAAGAAGCGAAAACCAACACATCAGTAGACAAATGTCAAATGTAATTAATTTGTTTTGCTATTTATAGATGGAATTTTAAAGATTAGTTTTAAAATTGACATTAGGTAAAGCATAGTTTTTGGATGGAAATTGTATTGGCATAGTTTTAGGATGGAAATTATTTGCCATTTAGTTTTATTATTAGTTATATAAGTGACATTACTAATTACTTATCATGGTGTGTGAATATGTGAACTTTGAGAAATTACAATATTAAATGGCAACTTTAGTGTACAGGTTTTCAAAGATAAATTTTGTATGTGTAGCTTTTTGTAGTTTCTTAGAAGTATGGAAGCAGTTAATGCAGTGTTTTCTCTTCCAAACTAAAACGTTTTTTTTCATTTAGATGAAGAAGATTCCCCAATGATACGAGGCTTCTCTGATGATGAACCCCTTGTAATTGCATAGAGAGAAACCACAAAACACTTTCAGAACATATCAGTTTGACATTATTAAAATTTAACGTTTTTATTTAGGTTGTACACTGACTTTATTATTCAGCTTTTGATTACAAATGTTGTTTTCATCACCATTTTTGGAAGTGCTGTTCCCAAGTTAGTTCTAAAAAGTATAAGTTACTGTATCTGAAATAATTCAGCTATGTTAAGCTATTTGTTAAAATAATTTTCTTGGCCTATTGTTTATTGTTAAAACAAGTATTCTTTTGGTAAAACTGTAACATTGGGCATTTCTTTCAAATTTTTATAATTTTTATTTTCTTTTGGAAGAGATATTGCTACATCCTAATGACTGTTTATACAGTTGATTAATGTGGATAATTTGTAATTGTATCTTACATGTAATGAGTCTTATCCTCTGTGATACTGGCCTGTGTGTGAAGATGAAGCTGTCACTGAACTCACAATAAAAGTGTTTGAGCAAAATTAACAGAAGTATTTGAAATATATTTTGCAACCGGTGTTCTTGCATTTTATTGGCTATTACTTATCAACCATATTTTCTGTTTGAATAACTGATTATAAAAGTGAAAATATAAATGTTTTTCTTGTCTTTCACAAATGGTCTCATGGCAAGTAACTTGTAATAAGAACACTAATATAGTGTATCATTTAGCTAAGGATGGGTTGATTAATTCTTGACTGAAAAACGTATGGTGCATAGAACAGATTGATTTTATGTTCTATTGCTTTGAAGATTTAAATATTTATGTGTGTTTTGTGTAAAGTATTAGATTTTAAGATATAATGAATTAATAAGCATTGATCAGATACTGTGTTAGCTGAAAGTGTTCAATGTTTTATGAAATATATAAGATCTGGTCTAAGTTTGGAAATAGTTGTGAAGGTTTCCTATTTCGTGAGATTTCTGTAGTTAGAAAATGTTTTCCTTTTATGAGTTTATAATATTTAGGAAAATGAAGAAAATTGTATACAACTAGTTTTTTGCAGGTAACCTAGAATATTATTGGATCATAATAGAGAAGGTTGTCCATGTATTCTGTTTTTAATAAAAAAAATTACACTTAAAGTCATTGAATCTGTACACTGTATATTGAACAATAAATCTATTTCCAATGGTTTTTTTGTCTACTTTCTATGTTTTGGTTCCTAATCAAACTGTTTCATTCAATTTCAACTTTTCTGAAGGCATGAATACCTGTGAATTTTAGACACTTGATAACTGTAAACTTTAATGTACATACCAAAGTGTTTACTCACTGTTATACTTTCTACAACTGTATCTGTAACTTTAATTCAATATCAAAATATCTACATATTGTCATATTTTAGAAGAATGGGGGGGGGGACTTAAAATGTTGAGGTGGGCTTGATCCTACCAGTAACATGGGTAGATGTATCAACATGTATGGATATTCCTTTCTTAGTTTATTTCTACAAGCTAGAGTTCTTATTGTGGTTGTGAGTACCTAGGTAATAGTTTGTGATGTAGAAAACTTTTAAGTAATACTAGTTATTCATTATCTTTTCTTCTTTTCAGAAAGGATGTATGGATGTGTGTTTTAGGAAGTTGTGCTTTTTTTTACACATGCATTATTTACATCATTGCACAGGGTGTTTTTCAAATTTTAATATCTTGGAGATCAGGTGCCCTTATGTGGGCTTTATCTCTGGAGATCAGGTGCCCTTATGTGGGCTTTATCTGGAGATCAGGTGCCCTTATGTGGGCTTTATCTGGAGATCAGGTGCCCTTATGTGGGCTTTATCTCTGGTACATGTCATCTTCTCATCAACCCCCACTGTGATCACTTTCTTCTGTCAGTTTCTCATTGGACTAAAGTTAAAGTGCACAAAAGAGGAATGACTATAATACTTAGTTGTAGTGGTGTAGCTTATTTCAGGCTGATTTTTAACGAGTGGAATCTTTTATGACACACCACTTTCACTGCACTGCTTGTTACTAGTACTTGCAGATGGAACTAGCCACATTCAAGTTTCAGCAGTGTTGCAGTAAATGGGAGAGTTAATAACGTCACTGTCTTGAGATTATTTTAGCATCATATTTGATTCTACTAACATGTCAGAACCTTTCTTTAAAACACTTAAGTTTGTAGTTGATCTCAAAGTTTAGAAATTATCTAAATGGTACATTTCACTTCATAACTATGGCAGTAGCTTCTGATCATGTAATTTATTTTGTTAGTGGTGACTTCATGAGAACAGTTATAGTAATTCCCAGTTTTGAAATTTATTTTCTAAGTTACTTCATTTTAAATCTTGCAATAACTCGTGATTTTGTAATTTATGGCTTCATATAACTGTTACAGTAACTCATGATTTTGTAATTTATAACGTCATGATAACTGTTGCAGTAACTTATGGTTTTGTAATTCCTTTTGTCACAGGCATCTGAACTACACAACTATTTCATCTCAAGCTTTAGAGATGACTGCATATCTGAATGCTCTGTTGGTATTTCAATCTTCTAAATTCATGACGGACTGTTTAATACAGTTTATATATATTGTTAAAATACTGCAACTTTCCACATGTTCAAAAATTAAAGTAAAAGTTAATATATTTGTTGTACAACAAAACTGCCTTTAAAAATGCTAAAAGTAAGGTAAACTTAAAGTTTAACGTGAGAAACGTGTGACAGTGGATTGGAAAGCTGGATGCTGAGTTTCATGAGAACGTAGTGATTTATACACTTTTTATGTTACTTGGTTTTGCGTCTCTTTTATTCACAAATATTCAAGGTGTCATGAGTTTATGATATAAACCAGCAAGTGGGAAGAAATTCGAAGAATGCAACGTGTGTTTGTTGTGACTCGCGTTGTCATGGAAACGAAATGTTTAGAAACCTTTAGAGAAATTGTCGCACGCATTGGTGATTTCCGTAATGATGGCGCGCGCCTACTTGTACTTCAGTTCTCGGATAATGCTGTTTTTCTACTTGTATTGTTTCCTGTGGAGTTGGTTTTATGCAGAAGGCAAAGTTGTGTCGGGTGAAATGCATTCGTCAAAGGTAAGTACTGCCATTTAGAAAGGTACGAATCGAATAGGCACTAGAGATTAGGATAAGTGCCAGACAGACAAATAGAAAAATAAAGCATGGTATAAATGTATGAAGCTCTTTTAGCAGCTAATTACCGATAGGAATTTTTAGGGTGTGTTGTGTAAAAAGGGAAGCACACACCAGAATAGTTCACAGTTTTTGCAACATACACCTCTTGAGCATTGTCATAACAAGTGGTCAGGGATGCTCTCAAAAGAATAATAATAAATGCTAAAAGTGTTGAAAATAAGCGATAAATTTTGACATTTACATAAAATTAAAGGCGCTAGAAGGGGAGAGTAAAGTATAAACATCTGAATGTTATATAGGTAGAGTGGAGAAGAAAAGCGTGAAATTAAAAGTGAAATCAGGCAAAATATAAATAGTTAATACATACAGAGTCTAATGACATTATGTTAAAATGATTTCTTAGCCTTGTTATAGTTCGTGTCACTATGTACGGTCATGCTCTTATTGACGATCGTGCGTCTTGACAATAGCCTTGCAACATAAGTTTCATTGCAGAATCCTCCCATGTAAGGCTGTCATGACCAAAGAACATCACTCTTCTCTGTTTAATGATTTATATAATCCAGCTAAGTGTGAGGACAATGTTTCAACAGTTTGATAGCATAAAAATAGCAGGCAGTGCAACCAACGAATTGAATGCCATATGCCTCTCGGTGTGGATTCCTGTATGTGGTGAGGGGACCTTGAGGGAAGGTTCTATTCTTTCAGGTTACCTCCTCTGGGATCTAAACATCTACCCATGTGTTTGCCGTTTGTGACAACCCGGGAATGGGAGGAGAGGATCCTGGTGGTTGAGGGGTCTAACCCTAATGCACCACTTGGACTTTGAATTCGTGTAGACGGGTGGCCTTGGGGTGGCCCCCTAGGGTCAATCTGCTGGTCCACTGGGCTAGGGTCAACCAAGTACCAGTGTTGGATGTTCTCAACAGGTGTTGTGGGCATTATATCTGATGCTGATGTTTGGGTATAATGCTCACGAAACCCTGGCATTGCTGCAGTATCCTTGTTTGACATTGTAGTGCCTCCCCTCGTAGGGTTCCATGCTGGGTGGGTTCAGTGGGCACCGAAATTTCCCTTTCTTTATGATGGATACTCCAATTAAAAATCTTAATAAAATAGTGAAAAAATAGTCTATAGGTAAACGACCATGTCTTGAAGCTTCTGTGCAGCAGTCCTCACCATCTGTACCACCTGTTGTACCTCATTTTCTTAAGTTGCACTCACTTTTAGACAAACCTTTAGGGCAAATGTCTCCCCTTTCCATTCAGAAGGGGCTTGCTGGCTCTCCAGAGTCAGGCCCCCCAGTGGCTCAGTGGTATGTCTGCGGACTTACAACGCTAAAAACCGGGTTTCGATACCCGTGGTGGGCAGAGCACAGATAGCCCATTGAGTAGCTTTGTGCTTAATTCAAAACAACAAAATCCAGAGTCAGTAAATAAGCTTCGATCTGGAGACATATTGGTTGAAACATCCACATCTCAACACAGTGAACTCTTGTTGCATTCAAAGGTATATAGGGATATGCTTATAGAGGTTACATCTCATGCTACTTTGAATTCATCACGAGAAGTTATTGTTGAGAGGGATTTGAAGAACATCCCAGAGTCGGAGATTCTCGCTGGTATCTACACCTAAGGAGTTTCTGCAGTGAGGTGTAACTCCACTCGCAAAGGTAGAATTATGATGCTGACCAATGTCCTCATTCTGACATTTACATCACCGTGTCCGCCTGCCACCATCAAGGCAGGTTATCTTAATTGCAGAATATGGTCATACATTCCAAACCCTCTCCGATGTTTCCAGTGTCAATGGTTTGGTCACTCAAAGATGTCATGTCGTGGTTACTTGATGTGTGCTCGTTGTGGTGGCAAGGACTATGATGCCTATGAGTGTGAAAAGGACCTTCATTGCATCAATTGCAATGGCTTTCACCCATCCTACTTTCGTTCTTGCTCTAAATGGTTAGGAGAAAAAGAGGTGCAGTATTTGAAAACGATTCATAACATTACCTATCCTGAGGCTCGAAAATTGCTGTCCACCACCTCATTTTGGAAGTATGCTGCTGCACTTCCACAGCTATTGTGCAGACAGATCTATCTGTGCCTCCTAAAAAATTGTTCTCCAAACAAATGAAAAGTCTTTTGACCTCCATGGTTAAAAAAGTTGACGAATCCAATTTGACACCTATCTCTGTCCCTTATATACTGATTGCTTCCTACCATCCTGTTTGTCTTTTCTTACAGGAAACATTTCTGAAACGTGCCAATACAGTCACCTTTCGGCGGTTTTCTTTATACAGAAATGACAGGCTGTGTGATGGGCGAGTGCATGGAGAGGTGGCACTGTTGGTTGATCGGCATATGTCCACCCTGTCTTTGTCACTCGACACACATCCTTGGAGGCCATAGCCATCCCTGTTTCCTTGGGTCATACCATCACTGTTTGTTCTCTCTACCTGTCACGTTGAGAGACATGATCAATCAGACCTCGATGCTCTCGTTGAGCAGTTGCCGTCTCCCTTTTTCATCCTTGGGGACTTTAATGGACATTGTCCCCTCAGGGGAGTGCTGATATTGATAGGAGGGCTCGCTGTGTAGGTGTATGCTCTCTGATCACAACCTTTCTCTTTTCAATACTGGTTCTACTTATTTCTGTGCACCTAGTCAGTCCTTTACTGCTATTGATCTCTCAGGTTGTTCCCCTTCATTATTTTCTCATTTTACGTGGAGGGTTGACAATAATCCACGAGGCAGTGACCATTTCTCTATACTTTTGAGAGAGACTGGCCATGGTTGATGCCACCCGACCCGCGTGCCCCGGTGGAAGCTGGATCAGGCAAACTGGCCCTCTTTCACTGCTTTTGCAGAACTTGATCCAACCATTGTCTGTAAGCCATCAATAGACGACTGTGTGGCAGCAGTAAATGACTGTATTATACAAGTAGCTGCTCAATGTATTCCTAAAACCTCGACACATTTTCCACTATATTCTCATCCATGGTGGAATCCTGTCTGCCACAGGGCACAGAAGGCTCAAAAATGAGCCTGTTATACTTTCCGTAGATCTCTCACTCTCTTAAACAGCATCACTTTCCAGTGGGCACGTGCATGTGCTTGATGGGTAAGACGTCAAAGCCAGAAGGAATCTTGAATTAAGTTCACAACCAGCATATCCTCTACCACCAGTTCCAAAGTTATTTGGGACAAGATTCGATAGGTCAGTGGGCAATATCCCTCTGTCCCCCTCTCGATCTTGCTCTCTGATGGCCAGGAAGTAACTGATACCCAGAGCATTGCCAATACACTAGGTGAAAACTTTAGCTAAGTATCTAGCACTTCTGCCTATTCTTCCACCTTCTTGGCCATCAAGACTCGGGCAGAGCAATCACTTCTTTCCTTTCGAGCTGATTATCTCTATGACTATAATCGACCCTTTTCACTGGTGGAACTCAAACTGGCCTCAAACAATCAGTCTGGCAGTACATTGGTTGGATCTGATGATATACACTATGAGATGCTGCGACATCTATCTCCTGCTTCTCTTGCTATCCTTTTTGTTTTTTAACCAGATCTGGCAGGAGAATGTTTTTCCTGATGCTTGGTGCCAGACTATTGTCCTACCTTTCTCTAAGCCTGGGAAGAATACCAAGATTTCTTCAAACTACCGTCCAATTGCTTCGACGAGCTGTCTGTGTAAGACCTTAGAGAGGATAGTTAATGCTCATCTTGTTTGATTCCTCAAATCAAACAACCTACTCTCACCCATCCAGTGAGGGTTCCAATAACAGCTCTCCACCATGGACCACCTGATTCGACTTGAAACGTCAATCAGAGAAGCCTTTCTCAAATGACAACATCTTGTGTCAATATTCTTTGACATTGAGAAGGCTTATGATAGAACATGGAGATATGGGATTTTGCGAGCCTTCCATATATATGGGTTACGTGGCCATTTGTCCATTTTTATTAACATTTTTTTAATCGACAGGAGATTCCGAGTTCATGTGGGTTCGACACTTTCCCGTTCTTTTCTACAGGAACTTGGAGTCCCTCAGGGCTTTGTTCTGAGTGTCACACTTTTTAGTATAAAAATTAATACCATCACTGAACAACTCCCTCTCACTGTTGCAAACGGGCTCTATGTTGACGACTTTCACATCTCATGCTAGTCGTCAAATATGAGGTATATTGAGCAGCAGCTACAATCTGAAGTAGACCACATCAAACGGCTTTACTTTCTCTCTCTCTAAAACCTTTTGCATGCACTTTTACTATCAACGGGCTATTCACCCTTATCCTGAACTCCATATTGGTGAATGTGTGCTGCCTGTGGTCTTGGGGCTTATCTTTGACCATGAGCTAACCTTTATACCACACATCAAGCAGCTACGGGTCAAATGTACAAGAACATTGAACATCTTCCATGTCCTCTCTACCATTACTTGGAGAGCGGATCGATGTTCTATTCTAAATATTTTTCGTTCTCTTATTCGATCGAAACTCGACTATGGATCACTGGTCTATGGTTCTGCCAGACCATCGGCCTTAAAAATGCTAGACCCTATTCATCATCAAGAAATTTTGCTCTGCACTGGGGCTTTCTGGACTTCCCCAGAGACTCTATGAACCTTCTTTGCACCTCCGCTGTTTGCAACTGTCTTCACTATATGCTTCGAAACTTCGTTTCTTACCAGAGCATCCCACCTGGGGTTGTATTTTTCTTCCTCGATGGGCCATGCTTTTTCAGACCAGATGGTCTGTCATTGCTCCTTTTGGACTTCATATCCAGGCGCAGTTAGATGAATTCAGTCTGTCCTTGGATAACTGCTGTATCCTCTGGTGAGCCCATACCACCATGGCTTCTTATAGTCCCCAATTGTGACCCATCTTTAAGTCATCTGAGAAAAGTAAAAAACTCCTGATTGGAAATACTGTCTGTTATTTACTGAACATCTTTCGAACCATCATTTCATTCCTATTTATACAGATGGTTCGAAATCAGGTAACCGTGTGGGCTCTATCATGGTTTGTTGTGGTTCAATTATTATGCACAGAATCCTCTCTACAGCTTCTGTGTTCACTGCTGAACTGTATGCCATTTCTCTTGCCCTGGATCACATAGAAACTAAGCAGTACTAAAACTGCACTATTTATACTGACTCGCATAGTTCTCTACTGCTCCTGGAATCGCTTCAAGTTGGTTTACACCCTGTTCTCGCTGATATTCAAAACCGACTGGCCCATTTCTCTTTAACATTTACTTCTATCCAGTTTTTCTGGATACCAGGCCACGTTGGTATTCGCGGGAACGAGCTCGCTGACACTGCAGCTAAATCTATCTGCTGGCACTATCACTGCTGTGCCTAACCCATACATGGACTATGATCCTGTATTCAAGGCTCGGCTCTGTGCCAGCTGGCAATCGACTTGGAGTGAGCAACGCAAAAAACAAGCTTTTCCATAGAAAACCCAATATTGGACATTGTTCGATCGGAAAGAGGAAGTTGTTCTAACTAGACTACGCATTGGTCCCAGTTTTTAACTCATCGTTTTCTTTTATCTGGAACTGATGCATCAGTGTGTAGTTTGTGTAACACTCAGATCACAATAAACCACATTTTACTTTTTTGTCATCATTACGACTCTCAACGACGGCACCATTTTAAGCATGTTCTGTCCCAAGGTTTGTCCACAACGTTAGAAAGTGTTATTGGTGGGGTGACACTGTCCACCTTGATAATGTTTTTAGTTTTTTGAAGGCCATTAATCATTTTAATGCCATGTAAGTTTCTTAATTAATACTTTACACATGTTTAATGTGGCTCCCTTTTAAATATCACAGTTTATCTAGTTCAATTTGAAATTATAAACTGACCGTAACATTAAGTAACTGGAAACCAGGACTGGAAAGGTCAACTTCAGGTGACTGACGGTGGTTTTTGTACTTAACTGTTAGGCTTCCTGGCGAGTTATGATTATTACAGTCACGCTACAGAAAGTCCTTTACAACTTGAATTACTGTAATTTTTCTCTTGACGTTGTAGACGATGTAAACATTGGTTTTATGGTATTTATTTATTTTTTAACTGTGTGTTGTTTTACGTTGATTTTCTTTTATGAATTTTACTGAATTTACTTTTACCTTTTTACCGGACGTTTGATGCAGATAGCCTAGCTGCTTTGTGCCATAAAACACTAAATCACCCACCCACCCAATGCCGTATGTTCGGATGGAATTGTGTGGGTCGGTTAAACGGATTTGGTGTGGAATCAACTTAGGAGCACATGGCTTGAATTGCTTTTTCAAGGCGAAGATCTTCTTTATGTTGCACTGTTGCCTGGTACGTTGTCTTTAGTCGCTAGAAGACGTCATACTTTACTTACTACAGCTGCGGTACAACTTGTTACAAATTTTTTTTCCGGGTGGCCCTAATGAGCCAAACACATTCATATTATTTTATTATCCAATACTATTAGATATAACAAGTAGTTTCGTTTCCTAAATTTTAAATCCCTGATGTGAACACATCTTTATAATGAAGATGTTAAGTCTCAAAGGACTGTTACATACTCGGTCAGTTTTCGATGAGATCACGCTATCTGTCAGATGTCAAAATGTACTTTTGCAAAATTCTTTCCTTCGTGACATTATATCTGCTGTAGCTTTCAAGCAATTTGGTGATTTAAATATTGAAAATCGTCTTAATATAACGTATTAAAACCTCTACAGATGTTATACAAAAAGAAATAATAACAGTAAATGTGTCAGGTACTTAATTAACTGAGGACATTATTAAAATAACATACTTAAGGACAAGAAGAAATCTATTGGTCAATTTGGGCTGTCAATTCGACTAATTTAAATTCTAAAAATTTCAAAGTCACCAGTTATCATTCATGTATATCTCAAGTCTTCCCTTAAATTTACTACCTCCACCACATTCAAAGGCGAACAACCCTGTTAGAAAAATAAAACTGCCTTAGCTGAAGATGATTCTTACCCTGCCAAATTTATATCTTTGCCCCTTAGTCCTACCATTCTCACCATTAAGCATGAAACACGATAATGCATTAACACTATAAATTCCTTTTAAAATTTTAAATACCTCAGTCAGATCATCCAACTCTCCTTTTTTTCAAAACAAAGTTTAATCCCTCCACATATGATAATCCCTCTATCCTAGATATCATGCTAGTAACCTTTTCTGAATCCTTTTCAACAGTTCAATGCCTTTTCTAACGTAAGGAGCTCAAGATTGAACACAATACTCCAAATGTGGCCTTACCAGTGACCTATACAATGAAATTATAACCTCTTTATTCTTCAATTCAACATTTCCGTAAATATGACCTAAAATCCTGTTTGCTCTACCACTAGCAACAGCACACTGCCTGGAGGGCCTAAGAGATTGATCAACCATTGGACTGTAATCTTTTTATGACATTAAGGTTATTTCCATCCAAAGTATACTTAAAAATCAAATTATGATATCCCACATACATTATATTGTATTTACCATAATTAAAACCCATCTGCCATTTATTTACCCAACTGATTAAATGGTCTAAATCCTTTTATAAATCAGCATTCTCTTCATTATAGGGAGCAACACCCAAGGCTTTAATACAGGGTGTTCGGAAAGTCACTGTGCACTTATATATTTATTAACAGACAAAACTGCACATTGACTTTCCAAACACCCTGTATCATCAACAAACTGACCATTCCTTTGTCCAACAGAAATTGTATTAGATACTCCTGTTATATTATTTGAGGACAAAATTAATATAAAAATTGTATTAGATAATCCTGTTATATTGTTTGAGGACAAAATTAATATAACAATTGTATTAGATACGTCAGTGTTATACTGTTGGAAGATTGGTTATTTTTCATTTTGTCTACCATTTCGGTCATGACAGTATTTCTATCTCCATTCTCCATCATGTTTACATGTGTTTTACATGCTTGTATGTTTTTCTAATTGTTTCATCAGCACAAATTTTTATTATGTATAAGACTTGGTTTGACTACAGGTAATTCTCATTTAGTGTTGGCAACATGACAATTTCTGTATCAAATAAGTTCTTGTTTCTATGGTAAGTTTAAGACACAAAATACAGAATGCTATTGTGAAGTGCACAGCACCTGACTAGTAGATACTATTTACTATGATCATTAAACTGCTAGTCGTCAGATTGTACAACGAGAGGAGATAAAATATGTAAACATGGGAGAAGATAAAATATGTAAACACTACTTCGCTTCTTTAGTGGGAAGTTTTAAAGTTGTAAACCATTTTGCCTGAAAATTATGATAAAATATAAAACATGATAAAGTTCAGATATACAAAGGACACAGAAATTATTTTCTTCTAGGCTTAGGAGATAATTTGTTATATACTTTATTGTATAACATAAAAAAATCTGTAAAACTATATGTTTGTAGAACACACTCGACGAGGTCTGTACAAATATTATTTCAAATCCTGATTTTAACACTGACTTTCGTAAATACATGAACTTTTCATAATTTTAGTTTCATATTCTCATAAAAAATGTCGTGCATATGTTGTAGCTTCTTAGATCTTTTTTATTCCAATTAACCTACAAAATGACCAAACAAGTTTCTGTGTAATAACTAAACATGAAAATGAAACTCAAAATAACACAAATCAGTTTCACAAGTTAATATTTAGTTCAGTACTGCTTCACACCAAAGTGGCATACTTTCAGTGAGTTTGTGTAGATTTTCCTAAGTGACTTGACTGCTATCCTTCTTTACCTTCCATGTTTGGCTTACGATGTTTCATTAATCAGTTTAACACAGCCCGTACATTTTAAATCGAATTGATCTCAGATGACTGACCTGACCATTCCATAACATGAAACTTCTTATTTCTAAGATTTCTTTTTATGACTCCATAGTTGTGGAGAAATTTGTTTGATCATTTTGTAGGTTACTTGGAATGAGAAGATCTAAGAAACTACAGAAGGTGCAAAACATGTTTCATGAGAACTATAACTAAAACCATGAAAAGTTAGGGTACTTACGAAAGCCAGTGTTAAAATTAGTAATTGAGATCATATTTGAACAGATCTTGTTGAGTGCGTTCTAAAACATAGTTTTATATTTTTCTGTTATGCAATAAAAGATACAACAAATCGACAACATTTTCAAGAGGGCACTCTTTTGTCCAACCCCGTATATAAAGCTCATAAATCTATGTCTGTCTGTCCGTTATCTAACTACTCTTCGTACACTGGGCCAATCTCAAACAAACTGTACTAGATGATAGTTTGGAACAAGAGGCATGTTAATTTAAAGTTCATTACCCCCTACACCCACATTATTATTGTTACTGAGCATTTATTATCTTTGATGTAAGTTAACGTTAACTGCATTCATAGATGGTGCCAAGTCCTTACACCAAGAAACTGTTTTAAATTTTCTATAATACACAAACATCTCATACATCTCAGAGAGTGCACTAGTATCCTCTACGAAGAAATGCAAAGCAAAAATGCTGCCCACTATTGCAACAATACATAAACTCAGCTGAAGCTTCTGCTCCATCAGACACCATAAAGCTGATGTGAAGAGACTCTTCTTGACTTATAGTCACTTCGTACTTTGACCTTTCAGCATCGCCTTTAAGACATTTATGTGGCCAATGACCGTCAATTAATTAGTGATGTGAAACACTTTGGAAGGACATTAAGAGGTGAGTGTTGGAAACGGGTAACAGAAAGTAACCCTACCGCCACAATTTGTCGCTACCTCTTCCTACAATGCCACCCTGTTCATTGTACACCGTATACCATGTTATATACATTTATACCAAACTTTTTGGTGAGGTAATAATAAATAGTGTAATAATATGTCATAAATAAATTGTGCGAAAGTTAGGATTTTTGTGTTATTTATTACAGCAACCACCCTTACATTTTTTGAAGTTCAAAACCCGGACAAAGGACAGGTACCTCACTTCGTAGTAACTATAAAAATTACGCTTAAAATAGCTGAGCATTACTTGAGAATGATGGGCAAAACTAACATAGTTTTGTGTAAGATGTTTTTTTAATTTTATTTTAGAACTGGTTATTCCTCACGCGATTTTGTTTCCTGTCTGAATACGGGAGGTTTTCGTACGACTTGGAGTATTCCAAGGTAAGTACACAAGATAGTCTTATGTGTACAAAAATAAGTACATAAGCTGCTTAACGTAAAGGAATTAAGTGCACAAGCTACGGGTAATGTATAAGAAATCAAATAAACAAATTAGGCTAAATGCGTAGGAAAGAAAGCACACTAGCTATGGTTACTGTTTAGGAACGTAGGCATACAAATTAGGCTTAATGTATGAAACAGTAAATACATAAGTTAGGGTTACGTATCCTTAGAAAAGTGAATGCACAAGCTAAGGTTTGTGCGTAGGTTGGTTCACAAACTAAGATAAATGTATCAAATGGGTGATATCCAAAAGCGTGAAAAAACCTTTTGAGGTTTGAAATTTTCAACGACAAGATTTGTTTGTTTGTTTTTGAATTTCGCACAAAGCTACTCGAGGGCTGTCTGCGCTAGCCGTCCCTAATTTAGCAGTGTAAAACTAGAGGGAAGGCAGTTAGTCATCACCACCCACCGCCAACTCTTGGGCTACTCTTTTACCAACGAATAGTGGGATTGACCGTCACCGTATAACGCCTTCACGGCTGAAAGGGCGAGCATGTTTGGCGCTATGGGGATGCGAACCCGCGACCCTCAGATTACGAGTTGCACGCCTTAACACGTTTGGCCAGGCATGGCCAAACGATAAGATATATTTGTGAATTATAACATTAAATGATGAATAATAAGTACTTCAGATTAAACAGACTCTTTTTACAAAACGAAATGATGACCTTTTTCTTTTAAACAAAGAATTTAAATCATTTACAAGCAAAGCAAGTTTATTTTAAAAGTGATCATAACATAGAGGATGTTTTGGACTGTAGAATATTTGGGCGGTTATCAAAATTCTGTTTTCTAGCTACATCCCTAAATTTAGATATGTATGAGATGTTTTTCCAGTTTTTGAATTAACCAGTTTTAAATTTCATAACCGACAAAAAAGGTGTTTTGGTATTGTACAATTGAAATAAACCATTATATGATGCAAGACTGGCATAGTTTGACGGTTAAAGCGCTTGATTCGTAATCTGTAGGGCGGCAGTTTGAATTCCCCTCACACCAAGTATACTCGCCCTTACACTCGTGGGATAGCTATTATGTATTGGTCAATCCCATTATTCGTTGATAAAAGAGTAGCCCAAGAATAAGCGGTGAGTGGTTGTGACTAGCTGCCTTCCTTTTTGTCTCACACTGCTAAATTAGGGACGGCTAGCGCAGATAGCTGCCATGCAGCTTTGCGCGAAATGTAAAATAAACAAAATATTACATTGTACTTTATAATACATCAAAAGAAAAATATCCACTTCCGGTCATTAAACCAGCCGGCGAAAAAAAAAAAAAAAAGAATAAAATGCATCTGCTGACTTGACTTTAATCTCATTATACACAACAGTACTACAAGCCTTACTCTTTTGATGTAGTCTATTTTATGATACGCAACATAGTTTTATTTTATGGCCTAGGCTTACTGTTTGCTTTTTCACACACGACATTTCAATTCTGCATACATTTATTTTTTGTGTGAGGTTAAATATATGATGGATTAGTAAATGTATAGTTAATGATCTATAACTAAATAGTCCTATAATGCATAAAAATCCTATAAACCTAGCATCTCTTATTCTTAGTCTATCCATGAAAACGAATGGTCCACCTTTCGAAAGTGCTTGGGTTATAGGATTTTTATTCACTTCTATCAAGATTTCTTTATCCTGAGTGTTTTTTCTAAATAATGAATAGTATTGTAATGCGGTACTCTAAGTTAAATATTCACTCAAACTTACTAAAAACTGTCAACTCTGCGTGGGATTTGTTTTTGTAATGTACATTCATAGATAAAAATAACCGGGTCGGTTGCAGACAATACACGCGTATATCAACCAAAAATTGTCGTTTTGCGCACCTTCGTGTGAAGGAGGTTTGATCTGCGCAATGAACGCGGCGGACAAACAAGCAAGAAAACACAGAGATTTTGAGACTTTTGGTGAGAGCGAGATACGAGACAGATCTGTTTTTCGTGATTTTTAAAACGAAAGATTGAAAGTAGGCTACCTCGACCATTATCGAATAAAATTTTATCTTTTCTATCTGAGCGAACGACAAAACGTATAGGAGAAACAAGAACAAAGCTACACTGGCAGCTACCTGAACAATTCTCTCACGATAGAGCGGGAAACCGCGACAAACCCACCATTGGAAGCTACAGCTGGGTCAAGATACGTGATGTCAGACGAGAAAATCCTTGAAGTTGTTCAAGCCACCGGAACAACACGAAAAACAAATAAGTCTAGTTTTGTTGTGGCCAAATATTTAACAAAGATACAAACTCCCCTCTGCTGGCTCTATGTACTGTATCAAAAAAAAAGAATTAAACATAGTAGATAAAGCCAAAAAATCAATGTTAGAAACAGACGAAAAGTCAGAAGAAAAATAATAAAACTAAGTGATTCGTCGGGAAATTCTGAAAATGGTGAAGAAATAGGAGAAGCAATTAATACTGAGGTAGAGGGAGCTTCTCCCACAACAAACAAAATAAATGTTACAGCAGAAAAAGCAAACACCTTGGATGTTGATACTACAACTGTAAACATTCAAAAAAATACTACTATAAACCTATGAACAAAAAGACTTTTACCATAGTTACATCCAAAAGGAAAAAACAAAATTCACCACAAAAAGAAAAAAACACTAAGTTGTAACATTTCGCAAAAAACTAAGCCTCCACAACACTCAGTAGTAATTGAAGGTATACCAGGTCTGTTCAATCAAACCCTACTTGCGACAGAGGCAAAACGCTGCAAACCCCAAGTTTAAATTGTTAGTATCAAGCGTCTGCCGAGAGGCGGTGTCCTTGTTCGAGGACAAGAGGCTGCTGACCTAAATAAACTATTCAAAGAATGGCCGGCAGACGCTTTTAAACCTGGTAAAATCGAAATTTACCTGTCAGGCAGTAAACCGCAGCCTAAATCCATAGTCGTAAGAGGGGTGCATCAATCTATAAACCCTGACACTGGACGAACAGAATATACCATACACAAATATACAACAAATAATTTCCCAAAAAAATAAACAAGTAACTACAAATTTAATACGTATTGACATAGATGACAGTTACAACATACAAAACCTCATTAATAATGGAATAATGCTTTGGTATCAAAGATACCAAGGTGAACAATTAAAAACTCCGGCAATTGTAGTAACTCAATGCTACAATTGCCAAAGATATGGACACGTTTCTGCGGCATGTCTAGCAACACCGAGGTGCTGCGGCTGTGGCAGGGAACACCATATTTCTCAATGCAAAAAGGAAACAAGACAAAAACTGCATGAACAAAGTAATATTACACAAGAAAATAACACTCAACACAAACACAAAAATCACAAGAAAACAATACCACACTCCCAGAAACAAACGCTAACACACCTAACAAAACAAGCCTATTGACTAACATAATCACAGAATACACAAAAACAAATCAAACAACCAACTGTATTGATTTGATAATCAACATCCTGAAAAAACACGTTATACCTCATATACCACACATAATAACAACACTCACAAGACACCTGCTGACAAAATAAAGTTCACAGTGGTATATATTAACATCCAAGGTGCAATAGTTTCCAAGAAACATGAAGTTGAAGACCTTATACAAGAAACTAACTTCCACATTATAATAGTAAGCGAAACATTAATATACAACAACAATATATTTAAGATACCAAATTACACAACAATAAGGAAAGACAGAATGAACAAAAGCGATGAAAATAGAGGTATAATGATGCCTTACAAAACAGATCTATCAGTCACAGAAATCAATATGAGCAGTAAGAACGAACATGTTACTGTAGATATTCTGCAAGTAAAATAAAACAAAAGTGACAATAGCAGGAATATACTGTTCACCACATAATCATCAACAGTTACGACAGAAAGTGTTCGTACCACTGCGTTCCGAATAGTTTTTTGCTCATAACTTAAAAAGTATCACGATTAGGCTAATATACGTATAATATATTATAAATATTATACTAACACACATCTACATAAATTTTTATGTAAATTAAACGACAAATAAACTGTGTATAAAAAAAAGAGGAGCAGCAGAAAGTGTTCGTACAGTTCAGAACGTGTGAAAAAACTGATATTCCCGTAAAAATTTTTAGTTGGGGAATAAACTGCATTATACCATTCCAGAACTAGACACAGGGTTCATAATTATTGGAATTTAGCTAGCAAAAAATGTACTTCCGGCAATTTAGCGCCGTCTCCGTCATTATCTGCTTGGTCATCATGGCGAACAGGAAACAACTGTCTAGTGATTTAAAAAAATGAATTATTGTAAAATACAAGTCTCCTGTGTCTCTTTACGGTATTGCTACACAACTTATGCCGAAATCTACTGTTCAAAGCATAATTGCCAAGTTTAAGCTTACAGGATCAACTGCTAACCTCCCTCGTTCCGGACGCTCCACCAAAATTCCAGATACAACCAAGAGGAAGGTTCTCAGAGAAGTTAGTAGGAACCCTCGTTTAACACGTAATAACATAAAGAAACTGGTGAGGGAAACTGGGGTTGAAGTAAGCACCTCTGCAGTTACGAACATGTAACGCTCTTCTGGGTTCAAAATATGCCGTCCATATTTAAAGCCTGTTAATTTAGAAGCATGATTGAGGTATGCAAGAAAGCATGTAGATGAACCCTTTACCTATTGGAAGAGTATTCTTTGGTCAGACGAGACTAAAATCGAGCTTTTTGGCCACAATGATGTTCGCGATATTTTTCATAAGAAGAGGGAATAAAATCTTCCAAAGAACACCGTCTCTACAGTTAAACACGGAGGTGGCTCGATCATGGTTCCTTCAGCTTTTCTGGTGTAGGCAGCCTTCACCGCGTCAACGGAATCTTGAAAAAAGAAGAGTACGTTGATATACTAGGCACTTATATCAAGAATGAGGCTCGGAACTTGCGGCTTGGACGTCGTTGGATCTTCCAGCACGACAATGACCCTAAGCACACATCGAAATATGTGCAATCCTGGTTGCAGAGGAACCATATAAGCATCCTGGAGTGGCCATCGCAGTCACCCAATCTCAACCCAATTGAAAACGTTTGGCATGAGTTGAAGACCAGTGTTCATCAGCGTCATCCGAAAAACTTGCAAGAGTTGGAGGCCTTCTGCAAAGAAGAATGGAAGAAAATACCAGTCGAGTACTGTCAAACGATCATGGAGGGCTATGAGGAGAGATTGTGCCAAGTAATTCACCTGAAAGGCTACACAACTGACCATTAAAGTAAACGCAAGAACATTTTCTTCCCCATCCTATGTTTGGTTATTTGTTTATAAAGAGTTTATTTGTCGTTCAATTTACATAAAAATCTATTTAGATATGTGTTAGTATAATATTTATAATACACTTTACTTTCATTATCCTAATCGTGATACTTTTTAAGTTATGAGGAAAAAACTACTCACGACGGAGGAGTACGAACACTTTCTGTCGTAACTGTAAACATAGCATCACTCAACAACATCTTTTCCCACGACCATAACTCTACAGTCATTGGAGATCTCAACAGTAAAAATTTTAACTTTGGATGCAACTATACAAACAATAATGGAAGAAGTCTCTTACAGTTTATAGATTATAATAATATAGCCCTACTAAATGCTAATACCCCCACCCACACAGCGTATGCCACTAACACCAGTGACATACTAGGTTTGTGTCTTAGCACATACAATATGAGCCAAAAGCTAATAAAATTTAAGGTGGGAAAAATGTTGATAGCGACCATCTACCAATATATTGTGTCTTCGATCTCGCCCCCCATAAAAATACAACCTACAGAAAAGAAAAATTCGATTATAATAAAACAAACTGGCAAGAATATAAAAAAGAATTAGACAATAAATTACCTAATAACGTTATAGAAGAAGCAAAAAACCATATTGAATTGGATAACTACTGTCAAACAATAACGGAGTGCGTTCAAAAAAAGCCCAGCATGGCCAGCGTGTTAAGGCGTGTGACTCGTAATCTGAGGGTCGCGGGTTCGCATCCTCGTCGCGCCAAACATGCTCGACCTTTCAGCCGTGGGAGCGTTATAATGTCGCAGTCAATCCCGCTATTCGTTGGTAAAAGAGTAGCCCAAGAGTTGGCGGTGGGTGGTGATGACTAGCTGCCTTCCCTCTAGTCTTACACTGCTAAATTAAGGACGGCTAGCACAGATAGCCCTCGAGTAGCTTTGTGCGAAATTCAAAAAACAAACAAAACCTTCAAAAAGCAGCCAATAAGACAATACCGAAACAAAACCATAAAACAACAAATAACACATGGAAACCGAACATCCAAATAATAAACCTAATCAAAAAACGAAGACAATTCATGATAACAAGAGATAGAGAAACCAAAACACAAACAAATCACAAAACACTATCAGCCTGACCAGTTGTGTAGGCAAAATTCTTGGGAGAGTAATCAGTAACAGACTCTCCACATTCTTGGAGATAACATCAAAATTACCAGAAGAACAAAATGTTTTCAGAACATTTAGACAAACAACTGACCACTTAGTCAGACTAACTAAAGAGATAATAGATAGCTTTAACAAAAAAAAAATGCACTGT